>NC_034181.2:37753220-38053220 GCF_002021735.2 Oncorhynchus kisutch | reverse complement strand
ATGTTTTGTTAGTGCTGAAAGATTAGTGCTTTTTGAGTTCTATTATTTAAAAAAAAATATCACTGTTTACGGTTTTGATAATAAAAAAACAAAACATTAAATGTATTGTGAAATAGTGAACTTCAATTTCCAAAAGATAGAAAATATTCCATTGTCTCTGTCAGGTCCACATTGGGTAGATGTAAATAGAAAAATATGAAATAATATATTTGTTGTGTATATTACTTTGTTTTTATTTGATGACGTTACATTTTTTTTGTATTTTACCCCGTTTTTCTCCCCAATTTCGTGATATCCAATTACGATCTTGTCTCATCGCTGTAACTCACCAACGGGCTTGGGAGAGACGAGGTCGAGTAATGCGTCCTCAGAAACTGACGATCTAAATCAGCCTGCAGGCACCAGACACGCCACAAGGTGTCGCTAGAGCGTGATGAGCCATGTAAAGCCCCCCCCTCCAGCCAAACCCTCTCCCAACCCCGACGGAGCTGGGACTCCCAGTCACTGCTTGTTGCGACACAGCCTGGGATCAACCCTGGTCTGTAGTGACGCCTCAAGCATTGCGATGCAGTGCAAGCTTAGGTCCAAAATAAGCCCATAGAAACGGTTTGGGTTTATTTTAGAAAGATTTTGGCGAGAGTGAAACCTCTCGCTTCGCCTCTTCCTCTGATCAGTCTCTGAGCTGGAAAAAACTGGCGCAATGGATTATGGTCATTGTAGTTAATTACCACATTTCTGCACTGAACTAGGTTGAATATTTGCGTAATGAAAACTACAGCTCCCTTCAGCCCAGCGTAGTTCTTGACTTGATTTCTCTTGTGAATTATTTGATTTCTCTCTAAAGAAACGACGTGTTGGACTCACAGAAAAATCTATAACTAAATGGAATTAAAGTAATTGAACAGCACTGTTTTGTAGCTGAAATACTCATGCTTATTTACACTTAACAAAAATATAAACGCAACATGTAAAGTGTTGGTCCCATGTTTCATGAGCTGAAATAAAAGATCCCAGAAATGTTCTGTACGCACGAAAGGCTTATTTCTCTCAAATTGTGTGCACTAATTTGTTTACATCCCTGTTTGTGAGCTTTTCTCCTTTGCCAAGATAATCCATCTACCTGACAGGTGTGGCATATCAACAAGCTGATTAAACAGAATGATCATTGCACATTATAAAAGGCCACTAAAATGTGCAGTTTTGTCACACAACACAATGCCACAGATGACTCCTTTTTAAGCGAGTGTGCAATTGGCATACTGACTGCAGGAATGTCCACCAGAGCTGTTACCAGAGAATGTAATGTTCATTTCTCTACCATAAGCAACCTCCAATGTCGTTTTAGAGAATTTGTCAGTTTGTTCAACCAGCCTCACAACCACAGACCACATGTATGGCATTGTGTGGGTGAGCGGTTTGCTAATGTCAACGTTGTGAACCGAGTGCCCCAAGGTGGCAGTAGGCTTATGGTATAGGGAGGCATAAGCTACGGAAAACAAACAATGGCATTTTATCGAAGGCCATTTGAATGCACAGAGATACATTTTCGTGCCATTCATCTGCTGCCAGCACCTCATGTATCAGTGTGATAATGCACGGCCCCATGTTGCAAGGATCTGTACACAATTCCTAGAAGCTGAAAATTATCCCAGTTCTTCCATGGCCTGCATACACACCATACATGTCACCCATTGAGCATGTTTGGGATGCTCTGGATCGACGTGTACAACGGCATGTTCCAGTTCTCGCCAATATCCAACAAGTTCGCACAGCCATTGAAGAAGAGAGGGACAACATTCCACAGGCCACCATCAACAGCCTGATCAACTCTGAGAAGATGTTGTGCTGCATGAGGCAAATAGTGGTCACCAGATTTCTGATCCACGCCAAATTTCTATTTATTTATTATATACACGGTATCTGTGACCAACAGATGCATATCCGTATTCCCAGTCATGTGAAATCCATTGATTAGGGCCTAATGCAAGTATTTCAATTGGTTGTTTTCCTTATATGAACTCTAACGCAGTAAAATCTTTGAAATTGTTGCGTGTTGCATTTTTTTTGTTCAGTATATTTTGCATTATTCCACAGGAAGAGGAGTCCGGCTGTACTATATTGGCGGTGAGGTGTTTGCTGAGTGTCTCAGTGATAGCGCCATCTTTGTTCAGAGTCCAAACTGCAACCAGCGGTATGGGTGGCACCCAGCAACCGTTTGCAAAATTCCTCCAGGTAACTTAGACAAACATCATCTCTTTGATTTCGATGTGCTCACTCCTATTATCATTTCATAGTATTACTAATATGTTTTCTGTTGTCTCAGGTTTAGATTATGTTTAGTTAGTCTTCCTACTTGTTTCTACAGAAAATATAATATTGATAGCAGGGAGGTTCTGCAGGCTTTACTTATGTTCTAAACAAAGTCCATACATGATTCCCAGCTGACCCTCTCCTCCCCTCGCTCCCTCAGGTTGTAACCTGAAGATCTTCAACAACCAGGAGTTTGCAGCACTGCTGGCCCAGTCCGTAAACCAGGGCTTTGAGGCTGTGTACCAGCTCACCAGGATGTGCACCATCCGCATGAGCTTTGTCAAAGGCTGGGGGGCTGAATACAGGCAAGCATGATGACTGACTATTACAAGAATCCTTTTATTCTTGCAGTTGTACACATCTAAGTAGTTAGTAGACAATGGATAGTCGGAGGAAGACGGTAATATTGATATACTCATCGGCATACATAAAAATAAAAAAAATAACATTGTAGCTTGCTAATGGTCCGCTTTTCTGGATTTATTAGACGTTTGGAATGTTTAAGGAGCTGGAGGGGTATTCAAACGTTACTTGACCCTCTTCAACAATACCTCTGTTACAGGGCAAGAAGTTTAAAAAAAGTTCAGGCTAACCTTGGGTTTTGGGTGATGTCCCTGTGCTTGCATGCCGAGTGATTTCACTAATTTGGCTTTGTTGTGGTCTTTCATTTGTCTCCCAGACGGCAGACTGTCACAAGCACTCCCTGCTGGATTGAGCTGCATTTGAATGGACCCCTGCAATGGCTGGACAAAGTGTTGACTCAGATGGGATCCCCTTCTGTACGTTGCTCCAGTATGTCATAATCCTAGAAAACGACCCAAATAGTCGCCCACTCAAAGATCATAAAATTCGAACTTGAGTCCCATCGTGAAAAAAAGCTGCAGAATACATTTCTGCTGTAACATACTTCATAGTATTTGTGGCCTAGTGCCACTTCCCTGTCTAAACGCACACGCCGTGAGACAGACTTTTCCGAATATAATTTGGCACTTTGTTACCCATCTTTGTGTTGCACCTTGTTAAATTGCTTTTCCCCAAATCCTTAATATTAGATCTATTTGTGGTACAAATAAAATGTATATTGGTTTTAAAGTCCAGGGATGAATTGTTGTAGGCAGGGGAAATACCAAAAAATCTTCTACGCATAGTTTCTCAGTAAGAGAATGCTTGTATAAGTAACACAAGCGTAAATGCTAAATATATTCATCCATCTTTTTGACCATGAGGTAACTTTTCTCTGGGAAACATGGATACATCTTTTTTTTGTCAGGGGGAGTTAGCTTGGTTAAGAAATTATGATGGCCTTTGTTGCTTTCTCCTTTAAGGGAAATGCTAAATTATGTTTTTAAATGTAATTGCTTAATTGATGTAATTAACTCTTTTACTCTTTTGTCAGAATATTTCTTTTTTTATTCCAGATGTGTGTCGTTGTAAGATTCACTTCTTAATGGACATATAGGAATGTTTAGCACAAAAAGAAAACTAAACAGGCTGCAAAATCAATCTGGCTATAGCTGACATTCATTTGAGCTCTTTGTCATTATATGGCATCCTCAATGTTATTATAGGTAGCCTATGTTTCATTTCCACCACACACAGCCTCAGAATGCAGGCTAGTAAGTCCTGAACTTGCTTAAGTTTGGATGCACAAAGCAGGGACCAGAGAATATCAGCTCCAAAAGCTTTTTCTCATGTTTCACTGGGTGTCTAAGTCTCTCGAGGTGAATTATTGAAAGGTTATTTCACTTGGAGAATTAAAGGTATCAGTGAATTTCATTCTATATTGTGTTTAGCCTATATCCCCTTTCTTTTGCTACTTTTTTGTATTCTCATGTATTTTTATATATAAATATACTTAAATGTTCTTCTGTCATTCACTTTTTATTAGAGTTAATATTTTCAAGACTGCCTGTTTTTAAGTGACATGGCTCGCAATCGATGAGGAGCATGGATCATTCCATTTTATTTTTTTTAAAGGTTAAACTTTAATCTAATTCCAAAAAAACACTGCCCCACGTAATGTAAACAGGTATATTCTCAACAACAACAAAAAACACATCTGGTACATCAAAAGTACACAAATCAAAGCTTAAATGCCTGTAACCTGATATCTGTTTTCCTGCAATGTATGGTTAGGTTATGTGACTCAGAGGCATGTATGAACCTTTTTTTGACTCATTCATCTCTTCACTCTTGGAAGCCATTTGGTGCTCAATAAAGGATAAAAGGTCAACCATAAAACTGATATTTTATTTTTTCAGATTTTTTTTTTTTAGCTAAATGTTACAGAAACTTGGCAGTATTCCATGTTCTTACATGAGAGATGAAACTGCACACTGGGACAGATTCTGTATTAGTGTATGTATTTGTTCTTGTCTATAAAATACAGTATGTACAACAAGACTGAGCTTGCAGTATGCCATTTTCATTTTGTGGCTGGTGCAAGATTTTTTTAACATCTGTTTTCTCCCTTCTCCTTTATTGATGTTATTAATCTGTTAACCTTACGGCACTAGTGATTGTACTTTGTAAGTGCAACTACTGTAGTGAGTTTGGATTTGGGGAACTGAACCATGTGTTAGGGTCCAGTGTTGAAGCCTTGTACCATTGGCCTACAAGATATGAATGTGAAGAGTACATAACAAATCTGAAGTGGACCAGACGTACATAACAGTAGAACAGTAATATGTGTATTTAACAGTAAACTATTTGCAAAGCAGTCAGTATAGTAGTTGTCACAGTTGTTTTACCAGTAGAGGGCGTTATTGATAGAGCAGGGGTTTTTTTCTGACCATAAGCTTCTCAGGCGTGTGGCATATTATGCAGACTTCATAAAACACTAATAAAGATTTTTATTCTCATGATGACCATGTTTCTGTCATATTTATTAACACGAATGTTTTCCACTGATCTCAGTCTACAGTGGCGTCCTCATGTGTACCTTTTCTTATCTACAGAAATTAAATTTGACCGTTATAGTAAATCGTTGCAAATTCAGTGTTTGATCTTATTAAATGAGAGCCATTCAATTATATGTCTGTTTACATCCCTAGCCTCCCAGGAATAGTCGTTTTTGGACAACGTTTTCAAGCACTAACACCATCAAATCAATAGCTACCCCTTTGGCCATGAGTATGGATTATTATTATACATTGGTATTACATTGGCCGTTTACTGTGTCCCTCGCTCTTCAGGAAGTCACGCTTTCGAACTGCTCGTTCAATTCGTCCTTCTCATGCTGCCATAGCTGCATTTAGGCAACGTCACAAGAAATACGCGAAGCTGCTAAAGTTAGCTAGCTAATACTTTACAGATATCAATGGCGTTTACATTATATTCCCTTATTCAAGCGGTGATTTTGTGTGTTAATGCTGTCGCCGTATTGCACGAAGATAGATTTTTAAGTAAAAGTAAGTCTGCATATTTTGTTTAACATTACTTTCAACAGTGTTTTGCTAACGTTAGCTAGCTACACCAGTAATAAGTGGAAAAGCTTGCTTATGGATACAATGATATCTCTTATGGTCTAGTGTTTGCATATGATATAGCATTTTTCCCCCTCTAGTTGGCTGGGGTGTGGACCAAAGTGTTGGAGGATTTGGTGATGAACCAGGCATCAAAGTGCAGCTAATGAACCTTGTCCGCTCTGTGAGGACAGTGATGAGAGGTATGACCATAGAGATGGATAGAGGACTTTAGCAAATATGTGTGTGTATATATAATAACTAACCCAAGATTCACTACATGATCAAAATTATGTGGACACCTGTTGGGTGATTAGGCCTGGCTTGCAGTTGGCATTTCAATTCATTCTATAGGTGTTCGATGGGGTTGACATCAGGGCTCTGTGCAGGCCAATCAAGTTCTTCCACACCTATCTCGACAAACTATTTCTGTACGGACCTCGTTTTGTGCACAGGGGCATTGTCATGCTGAAACAGGGAAGGGCCTTCCCCAAACTGTTGCCACAACATTAGAAGCACAGAATAATCTAGAATGTCATTGTATGCTGTAGCCTTAAGATTTCCCTTCACAGGAACTAAGGGACCTAGCCCAAATGATGATTAAAAAGGTCCCAGACCATTATTCCTCCACCAAACTTTACAGTTGCCACTATGCTATGCATTGGGGAAGGTGGCTTTCTCCTGGCATTCGCCAAACCCAGATTAGTCCGTCGGACTGCCAGATGGTGAAGTGTGATTCATCACTCCAGAGAACATGTTTTCACTGGCACTGAGTTTTACACCACTCCAGTTGACGCTTGGCATTGAGCATGGGAATCTTAGGCTTGTGTGCTGATGCTCAGCCATGGAAACCCATTTCAGGAAGCTCCCGATGAACAGTTATTGTGCTGACGTTGCTTCCAGAGGCAGTTTGGAACTCGTTAGTGAGTTTTACAACAGAGGACAGGCGCCATTGATTACTTTCACCATTTTGAAGTAGTCAACTGGGTGGGACTTCATATGGGTTGTAGTGATGTGCAGTTGGTGAATGATTTATGCTTTTTGTACTGACTCGAAGAGTCATGATTAGTTTTTCTGAGTGACCTGTCATTTTAGTTGTTTGTTTGATCTGCTGGCCATAATAGGTCCCACAGCATGATTGATACACACTCAGTGGCTCCAGAGACGTTCTCCGACCAACAACTGTCTGTCATATATGCGCACAGGAAAATAGATCATGCTGAAGGCAGCATAGATAAGAAAAACTGATAATTAATTGCATGCTGCAATAATTATTTAATTAAAGCTGCAATATGCGGAAAACACTCTGCCATTTCCTGGTTGCAATGAGAATGATGGATTTATAACTCACATTTCTATGTGAATTTGATCAGGTTGCGGAAAAGTTATGATGGACACAGCTTTATAAACAAACTTGAACTCGAGAACAAATCGTTTGAGATGCTGCAGTTCGCTAACGGTATTGTGCTTATCACCCTCACAGCAGTCAAGCAAGAAGGAGTTGGCATAGAATCAAAGGATTGTTGACAAGATGTAAACTATGTTTCCTTTTTTAATATTTATTGAAAACAGAAATAAATCTGTACAATGAGCACTTGCCTTTTAAGTTCATCGTTAGTTGTTGGTTAACTTTGGTTAACTAGCTAGCGACATTTAGCCATATTGGCATAGGTGTGACAAGTCAAAACACCTCCAAACTAGACATGTTATCAATAGCAAGATACAACAAGCTGAAAATGAGCCACCTGCAATTCCCCACATTGCAACTTGTTGTAATTTTTAATAGTTATCTGATCATCCAGAATCATAACACACAGCATTTCGCTCCATTGATACCCGGGCATATTTTTTGTGCGGTTGTAGCCTAACCCATCTATGGGTTAAGGAAGGATTACATAATTCCATCAGGTTACCAGGAGGGATCAGGCAATAAATTATACTCGTGAGAAAACATTCCATAACTGCGGGTGGCAATAAATTACCAACCTTTACTTTATACCTGTTCAAACCACACATTCTACGTGGCAGTGTGCAGCCTTTCCATTTGTTTGACAACACAAAGTAGTAGTAGAAAAATGTAATTGTTGACGATAGTTAATACAGCCACAAAGTCATAAACTCTTCCTATTTCTACAATTTATATCTTCTTCAAATCTGACTTTAACCTAACCCTAACCACACTGCTAACATTGTCTAACACCTAACCTTAAATTAAAACAAAAAGGCACATTTTTGTTTTCATACATTGTTTTCGATATAGACAATTGGCTATGTCATCTAGTGGAAACTGAGATGGCCTCAGTGGCGCTGCACATGCTCTCCAGATGCCATAATGGGACAGATATAATGCAATGTCCATCTAAAAATCAATACCATATTCAAATATCAACAACAAAAATATTCTGCATTCATGCTGTTGTTTTTTTTAATAGATTATTCTTGTTTTCCTCTTAACAATTTGATGTTGACCAGACTGAACTGAGACTGGTCTGACTTTGGCATTATTCATAATCTTTACTCTCTCATCTTGCAGTGCCCTTGATTGCTGTCAATTCTGTCTGCATTGTGTTGTTGCTGCTTTTTGGCTGAAGAGAAGACTGGACTGAATTTGGACGCTGAACTAAGAGAAGCCACTTTCAGGGGTCAGGAGGATGTCACCCTGGCACCTGGAGGAGGGACCCTACATGCACCAGGAAGAAGAGTACACCCACACATTTATGTATCTCAGAGATTCAGCATTACATTTGATTTCCTTTATTATTATTATTCCTTACCTCATTTGTCAAACCTGTTGGTCTTAGGTCAGGCTAAGTGACAGTTCAGATGCAAGAACAATCTGAGTTTACTACATTCGCAGTTTCTTTTACAGACACCCGTTAGCCAATGTTATAGCACAAGGCAGTTCAAAAGAGCCTACGGTTGCTTTTGGAAGATTTCTTCATTGTAAAAGGATAATTGACTTTGATCTCATGATTCCACTTTCTTTCTCCTTATTTGAAATTGTGGTTCGTCGCAGTTCTGATGGTATATTCTATGTCTGTTGCTTTTAACATATTCCTGGATAAAAAGTTGTCATTTTGTGTCCCATGCACAATTTAATTATGTATGACTTTTTCTAAGTAACTTTCTATGAATTACTTGAAAAAAATAAAGATTTTTAAAAAATCTACCACTTTTGAGTTTGTTCATAACCCAACATTAGCTAAAAATAATCATTTTTATCCAGAGCGATTTACTCTCAGAGCAAGTTGAACATTACATAATTTTCTTGGCCCAGAACACACTCCCTACTTACACAACTTTTCTTTGATCATGGCTGTGTCAAAAGCACATTAAGAAGACCAAAGAGACCTTGCTCAAAATATATATTCGCTAAATGACTAATTGTTTGCATGTAAACAAAATTAATCCTTTCTATGGCAAATCTGTAAAAAAAAATGTTAGCAATGCCCTGTATGAATGGCATAAATCAGTGCACTCTTGAACTAGCTGCAAACTTGAGCACAAGGGCGACCAAATAAGGTGGGTGCTTCTCACTAGGTGCTTTTAGCAACACGGGTGTATTTTCATACACTAGTGTTGCTTTCAATTGTTTAACTGTCGGTGTGCAGGCCGGTTGGTCATGACAACGGGAATAGAGCTCCACGTTGGAGGTGTCAAACAGGAAAATGGTTCCAATCATACATTTTTCCCATAGGGGATTTTAGAAACACTTCAAATAAGGGCTATGTTTCGTGTAGGCTTATCCTGGCGTGACGTTTTGATAACCATACAAATCTCTATCGGACAAGGTGACTTTTACCCATATAAACTTGGAGTCACACGATGATTTGTTGTGTGGTCCACTACGACTTGGGAAAGCCTGCAGTGTATTAGGCTACAGATTAAATAAATTATGAGCTTGATGGTCCTTTCCAATTAATATTGAGGGTCTTATTCTGGTGACATGATGATCGATGCTTGGCTGCCCTTTGTCAAATAAAAATAATCTTGCTCTTTTGTCCATAGTAATCTCATCATATAGGCTATACCCACACGGTATCTGCTAGCTGTTGGCTAGAGCACATGTGCCAAGACTGGAGTGGGCACATTCGCTATATAACACGTTTTTTTGGTGACAAAACCATCAGTAGAGTTGAAAACAAGATGGAAACCCATTGTAACTCGGTACATTGGAATTTAACCGCAAAAGTAATGTTTATGTGCACTACGTCATCACGCACATCCTTTCCACTGGGCACAGACGTCAATTCAACGTCTATTCCACGTTGGTTCAACGTAATTTCATTGAACGAACGTGGAAACGACGTTAATTCAGCTAATGTGTGCCCAGTGGGTTTTAACTGCAACAAGTCAATTTGATGGAAGCACATGTTCTTATTCATGTTTGACTGACAGACCTCAAGCTAGATTCCATGCTACATGCAAACTAATGAATTAGATAGGATTACGAGTAGGAGCACGAGTAGCATTACAGGTTTTCAGATACAAAAACTACAGTCATGCTGATGGACTAGATCTCTCTCTCTCGCACTCTCAATTCAATTCAATGGGCTTTATTGGCATGGGAAACAAATGTTTACATTTCCAAAGCAAATTAAATGGATAAACAAAAGTGAAATAAACACAAAAAAGTGAACAGTGAATCTTACACTCACTCAAGTTCCAAAAGAATAAAGACATTTCAAATGTTCTCCCATCTTCACTGAGGAACTCTGGAGCTCTGTCAGAGTGACCATCGGGTTCTTGGTCACCTCCCTGACAAAGGCCCTTCTCCCTCGTTAGTTCATTTTGGCTGGGCGGCAGCCAGCTCTAGGAAGA
Source organism: Oncorhynchus kisutch (assembly GCF_002021735.2). Classification (NCBI taxonomy): domain Eukaryota; kingdom Metazoa; phylum Chordata; class Actinopteri; order Salmoniformes; family Salmonidae; genus Oncorhynchus; species Oncorhynchus kisutch. The sequence continues at coordinate 38,042,625 of NC_034181.2, read as the reverse complement.
GTCTTGGTGGTTCCAAACTTCTTCCAAACTTCTTCCCAGATCTGTGCCTCGACACAATCCTGTCTTGGAGCTCTACGGACAATTTCTTCGACCTCATGGCTTGGTTTTTGTTCTGACATGCACTGTCAACTGTGGAACCTTATATAGACAGGTGTGTGCCTTTCCAAATAATTTCCAATCAAATGAATTTACCACAGGTGGTAAATATTACTTACTGTATGTTGTAGATTCTTCCTGCGACTAAAATCTCAGTTCTTGAAAGGCACAGCCAGCCGGAGATGTGACCATTTCCTGAAACTTCTAACGCGTCAAGTCAATGGAGGATGGACATTACTGCCTCAATTCTATGTTTGACTGTCAGAATGTGCATTGCAGTGCTCAGTGCTCAGCTTGTCACTCTCTTATTCGTTGGTCCCGTCTGCAGTGCAGACATTCATCTTTCAGCAATTTTAATCCTTTGAATCTCATCATTCCATTATTGTTAACATTTTGTCAAATGATCACAATAAGTGGATTGTTTGGTTACTACAAGCAAAGTATTTACACTAGGTAGTTTGGGTCCTGGATGCTGATTGTCTGAAACGTGTGGTATTTCAGACAATATACCACGGGTATGACGCAAAAATACTTGTTTACTGTTCTATTTATGTTGGTAACTGGTTTATAATACCAATAAGGCACCTCAGGGGTTTTTGTTATATGGCTGATATAGTCGGAAGTTAGAGATTTCCGAGGTCCCAGTTGTTTTGAACGCAGCATTCCTCCATACAATTGAAAGCAACACTAGTGTACATAAATACATCAGCATTGCTAAAAGCACCTAGCTTCTCATCAATTTTCTGAAAATTGGAGATATTCTGATACATTTTTTCATTGCTGGGCTTCCAGCATGTGCCATATATTTTCTTTATACAAACATTTATTGCTTTTATAAACTACTCAAAGCTAATGTTTCCCTACCTTTTTCGCTCTTCTTAAAAAACAGGGCCATTTCTACTCCTGGGATGGTGGTGTCAAAGGCAGAGTCTGTTGACAATGTAGCAGTCAAATTTGTTCCAGGGATATGATTTCATTTCATTATAATCATAATTTCAAACAGCACGCTGCCTACTAAGATGGTTGTTTATTTGTTCACGTTTGGAATAATTATCTTCAATGTGCTGATATTGTTTCTCATTTGCACTACCGTTCAAAAGTTTGGGGTCACATAGAAATGTCCTTTTTTTTTGAAAGACAATAAAAAATGTTGTCCATTAAAATAACATCAAATTGGTCAGAAATACAGTGTAGACATTGTTAATGGTGTAAATGACTATTGTAGCTGGAAACGGCAGATTTTTAATGGAATAGCTACAGTTGAAGTCGGTAGTTTACATTCAAAGTGCCTGTTCCATCTCCTCCTGATCTATCTCAGATAAGAAATAACAACAAGACAATCACTGAACCCATGAGACCCTGTATCACTTAGTGGCACGCTGCATCACTTAGTGGCACGCTGCATCACTTAGTGGCACGCTGCATCACTTAGTGGCATGCTTACAGAGCCATATATAGAGATATGATGTACTGTGTATATGGTGCAGCACACTTAGTGATGGAATCTCAGAACAAACAACATTACAGGTTGCTAGATCCTGTATCCTGATATAAGCAGCCACATCTTCAGTGGTAGAACACGCCAAGGAATGTACCCCAGATATGAAAAATACATGGTATTATCTCTCTAGTTTTACTCTCACACTGGTGAAAGGTCAAGAGGTGATTTACTATCTATAGAGTGGAGAGATCTGCTCAGCTGGGAGTTGGGTGGAGGCCAGACAGAGCTGGGTCAGGTTGGGCTTGGTAGAGGGGGTGAGGGGTAGGTCCATCTCCATCTGAGTAGGCAACACCAAGTGATCTGATAGGAGGGGGGTGGAAATTCTAATAATTCACACATTGATTTGGTTATACCATATGTCGATAATACATTGTACAGTGTATGTAGCCATTCTGTGGATTTATTGACTCTTGACACATAATGAGAATATACAGTAAAGTGAGATCTACAGTAAAGTGAGATCTACAGTAAAGGGAGATCTACAGTAAAGTAAGATCTACAGTAAAGTGAGATCAACAGTAAAGGGAGATCTACAGTAAAGTAAGATCTACAGTAAAGCGATAGTTTTGTACCTGATTACTTGAGATCCAGCAGCATTTCATTAATCTCACAGTGAGAGTCATTGACTGGCAGCCTTGGCACTTCAAACTGGGATATGTCCACTAACTCCAGTGCACCTGGGGGAGTTGCTGAAAGAAAGAACATAAAACAGGTTGTTATTGGTAAGGAATATTTCTTCTCAATGACTTAACTGGCTAAAGGTTAAATAAACAGATGACACAGGACTTCAGTCATTCTACACAGTAAATGCTGTTCCTAGATATTCAGTACATAGGTGTACAGAGGCCCATTATCAGCAACCATCACTCCTGTGTTCCAATGACACGTTGTGTTAGCTAATCCAAGTTGATCATTTTAAAAGGCTAATTGATCATTTGAAAACCCTTTTGTAATTTTGTTAAAGAAGCAATAAAAACTGGCCTTCTTTAGACTAATTGAATATCTGGAGCATCAGCTTTTTTGGGTTCGATTACAGGCTCAAAATGTCCAGAAACAAATAACTTTCTTGTGAAACTCGTCAGGCTATTCTTGTTCTGAGTAATGAAGGCTATTCCATGCGAGAAATGGCCAAGAAACTGAAGATCTCGTACAACGATGTGTACTACTCCCTTCACAGAACAGCGCAAACTGGCACTAACCAGAATAGAAGTGGATTGGGAGGCCCTGGTGCACAACTGAGCGAGAGGACAAGTACATTAGAGTGTCTGGTTTGAAAAACAGACACCTCACAAGTCCTCAACTAGCAGCTTCATTAAATAGTACCCGCAAATCACCAGTCTCAACGTCAACAGTGAAGACGTGACTCCGGGATGCTGGCCTTCTAGGCAGAGTTGCAAAGAAAAAGCCATATCTCAAACTTGCTAATAAAAATAAAATATTAAGATGGGCAAAACAACACAGACACTGGACAGAGGAAGATAGGAAAAAAAGTGTTATGGACAGATGAGTTTGAGGTATTCGGATCACAAAGAAGAACATTCATGAGACACAGAAAAAATGAAAAGATGCTGGAGGAGTGCTTGACCCATTTGTAAACCATGGTGGAGGCAATATGATGGTCTGGGGGTGCTTTGGTGGTGGTAAAGTGGGAGATTTATACAGGGTAAAAGGGATATTGAAGAAGGAAGGCTATCACTCCATTTTGCAACATCATGCCATACCCTGTGGAAGGCGCTTAATTGGAGCCCATTTCCTCCTACAACAGGACAATGACCCAAAGCACAGCTCCACACAATGCAATAACTATTTAGGGAAGAAGCAGTCAGCTGGTATTCTGTCTATAATGGAGTGGCCAGCACAGTCCCTGGATCTCAACCCTATTGAGCTGTTGTGGGAGCAGCTTGACCTTATGGTACGTAATAAGTGCCCATCAAGTCAATCCAACTTATGGGAGGTGCTTCAGGAAGCATGGGGTGAAATCTCTTCAGACTACCTCAACAAAATGACAACTAGAATGCCAAAGGTCTGTAAGGCTATAATTGCTGCAAATTGAGGATTCTTTGACGAATGCAAAGTTTAAAGGACACAATTATTACTTAAATTAAAAATAGTTATTTATAACCTCGTCAACATCTTGACAATATTTCCTATTCATTTTGCAACTAATTTCATGTATGTTTTCATGGATAACAAGGATTTTTCTAAGTGACCCAAAACTTTTGAACGGTAGTGTAGGTTCAACAAGGATCTACTGAGGAGGTTCTGTAAGTGCTGCTGGATATGGCCGGGACTACCCAGACACTGAGTTCAGGGATATTCCTCTGTGTTACCCAGAGACCCTCTGTCTGCGGCTGCTTGTCATGGTCATACAATGTATGACCCTTCAAATTAGTTGATTCGATTATTTCAGCCACACCCATTTCTGAAATGTGTATAATATTGAGCACACAGTGATGCAATCTCCATAGACAAACATTTACAGTAGAGTAGAATTGCCTTACTGAAGAGCTCAGTGACTTTCAACATGGCACCATCATAGGATGCCACCTTTCCAAAAAATCAGTTAGTCAAATTTTTGCCCTGGTATATCTATCCCTGTCAACTGTAAGTGCTGTTATTGTGGAAATGTCTAGGAGCAACAGCAGCTCAGCCACAAAGTGGTAGGCCACACAAGCTCACAGAATTGGACCGCCGAGTGGAAGCAAGTAGCACGTAAAAATCACCTGTTCTCAGTTGCAACACTCACTACTGAGTTCCAAACTGCCTCTGGAAGCAACGTCAGCACAAGAACTGTCCATCGGGAGCTTCATGAAATGGGTTTCCATGGCCGAGCAGCCCCACACAAGCCTAAGATCACCATGCGCAATGCCAAGCGTCAGCTGGAGAGGTGTAAAGGTCGCCACCATTGGACCCTGGAGAAGTCGAAACACATTATCTGGAGTGATGAATCACGCTTCACCATCTGGCAGTCCAACGGACTAATCTGGGTTTGGCGGATACCAGGAGAACGCTACCTGCCCGAATGCATAGTGGCAACTGTAAAGTTTGTTGGAGGAGGAATAATGGTCTCTGGGTGTTATTCATGGTTCAGGTTAGGCCCCTTAGTTCCAGGGAAGGGAATTATTATTGCTACAGCATACAATTATATAGTCTAGACGATTCTGTGCTTCCAACTTTGTGGCAACAGTTTTGGGAAGGCTTTTCCTGTTTCAGCATGAAACAGAAAGCGAGGTCGATACAGAAGTGGTTTGTCGAGATCGGTGTGGAAGAACTTGACTGGCCTGCACAGAGCCCTGACCTCAACCCCATCGAACACCTTTGGGATTAATTGGAACACCGACTTTGAGCCTCATCGCCCAACATGGACACATTAGAGCCAGATGAAGTGAAGACAGTAGATATCAGTGTTCCCTGGACTACAGGGCTGAAGTTTTTGTGGGCTTTCCCTACTACTCTCCACATTTTCTCCTCCTAACTTCCTGCCAAACTCTCTGGCTACATTCCCATCTCTGTCACCGCCAAAGTTCAAGAAGAGGTTGTTAGTACCAGGAATAGTGACCATTTCGTTTTGGGAGAGTGCACGAGTGCAATCCTCTCCAGTGTGTCAGCTTCCAAATGGAGCAGTACGGGAGGAAGATACCTCATATCATGGGACAAATCTGCAGTGGACTACAGTAGAGAAAGTGAATTAAATGATCAGTTATGACTTTGTATAAATATCATGTAGATGAAAGTCGTAATAATAAGGATATGAATTTGTATGAATCTCATCTTTGCCAATATGTGGCATCATAGTCAGTGTGGCATTGGCTTTATGGTCCAGGAGGTTTTTTACACAAATGCATCTTCGATCCAAAGTACCCCGATACTGCTACCCTGTAGAATAAATATTTGCATCAAACAATAACTGAGGTGTAAACGCATTTTCTGTGTCCTCCTCTACAACTCCAATGCTGCTATGTTCACAGAAGCGACATAGGCTACAGGGAATGGAGACTTTGAATATTTTATATCCTTGTCCATTGCCTTCATGTATGTGAAAGTATTTCCTCTTGTATTATTCATTGTAAAACATTTGGTTATAGGGGACGAAAAGAAGGAATTATCATGCTTCCCTGCACTAGTGTGATGTTTCTTAGAGGGGGAGACTGTTCCTAACATGTTATCCCTGAGTTGTGGACAGGGTAGATATGTAGAGGAACATCAAACAGTATTGTATCGTGGAAATGCTTCGTAGAGATCCATTAAATAAACTATACTAATGTTTAATGTCAGTGTCTCTACTCAAGCATCTTTTCTGAGTGGAGATTAGATTTTGGATTGTATGTAAATGTTCAATAGATATAAATACAATTAATTGCAGTTTCAGCTAATGTGGTAAAGAAATAATCTTTATTGTGAGCGGATTAGGTGGCGTAAAACCATTCTATTGTCTGCACACCCATAGAGATGTAATTCTGCTGTTGTAGAGTTGTAAATACCATCTTTAAATGATGTGATCGGTAGCTCAGATCTCTTCCGCCTTACTGCATGTGGTAGTCGTGTGAGTGTAATCAGTGGAGCATCCCATGACTGCCTATCCTTGCACAGAGAGTATATGTATTTTCTGAGTGCATGAGATGAGGGAAGGAGAGGGGGGGGGGGGGGGGGGGGGGGGGGGTTGTGAAGAAAGGCATCTCTGTTTGTCGACCTTCATATCACTGGAAAACTGAACCGCGCCTGACAATATTTACTGCCCACTGATCAAATCCTGACAATATGTCCTACATGTGATGTGACGTGATTTACATAAACCCCCTGACATCTTGAAGAAGAAGCTGGAAGGAGGTTTACTGCTCAATGGAGGACTGCACAACTTTTGGTAAAAGACAATTATAATCACTTTGCCTGCAGCTCTTGTACATTCTGGAAACATTGCTCAGTGATTGTTGTTGAATGGGATTGAGGAAACAGTAAATCATACTGTACCTATAGCCTGATTGTAGGTAACATAAGGGCATGTTTGGTCTTACTACAGCTTATTAGGCTGTGTAGCAAAGCTTTGACTGAATCATACTTGTGTTTTTTGTTGCGATGAAAATACACCAAATTCCCCATTTTCTTATTCCCCACACAGTGACCACAAAGCAGCATTTGCACTTCATGTATCATCATGCAGAGACAGGTGGCTGGATTCTAGAACTATTCAAGGACATATGAACATGACTATCCACTATTTTAATCAAAGTAAGTCCAAAAATGCAAATGTATTTCAATTCCATGATTGTGAAACCAAGCAAATTAGCTTTGATTTCGTTATACACAATCAGACTTTGTGCAACTGTTTCTGACCTGAAATGCAAGCCAAAAAGCACACTGATGCCAAATGGGTGTTCACTGGGAAATTATTGGGACCCCATTTTCCTTCCACATTTGTCTTCACAGTCAGATGTACCATACCGGTGTGAAAGTACACTGAACACAAATATAAACGCAACATGTAAAGTGTTGGTCCCATGTTTCATGAGCTGAAATAAAAGATTCCAGAAATTTTATATACGCACAAAAAGCTTATTTCTCTCAAAATGTGTGCACAAATTTGTTTACTGCCCTTTTAGTGAGCGTTTCTCATTTGCCAAGACAATCTATCCACCTGACAGGTGTGGCATTTCAAGAAGCTGATCAAACAGCATATATCATTACAAAGGTGCAACTTGTAATGGGGACAGCAAAAGGCACTAAAATGTGCAGTTTTGGCACAACACAATGCCACACAGATGTCTCAAATTTTGAGGGAGCTGCAATTGTCATGCTAACTGCAGGAATGTCCACCAGAGCTGTTGCCAGATAATTTAATGTTAATTTATCTAAATTAAGCCGCCTCCAATATCTTTTTAGAGAATTTGGCAGTACCTCCAACTAACCTCACAACTGCAGACCGCATGTATGGTGTCATGTGGGGGAGCAGTTTGCTGATGTCAACGTTATGAACTGAGTGCCCTATAGTGCCCTATAGTGTCGGTGGGGTTATGGGCAGGCATAAGCTACAGACAATGATCACGATTGCATTTTATCGATGGCAATTTGAAGCACAAAAATACCTTGACCAGATCCTGAGGCCCATTGTGAGGTGGATTTTTTAAAGGTGTCTGTGACCAACAGTTGCATACATCTATATTCACAGTTATGTGATAACCATAGATTAGGCACTAATACATTTATTTCAGTTGACTGATTTCCTCATTCGAACTGTAACTCAGTAAAATCAATTAAATTGTTCCATGTTAAGTTTATATTTTTGTTCAGTATACATTTACTTTCTTACAGGTATGGGACACAAGTGGCACACGCAGTTTTTTTTATACTACAAAAATGACATGGTAGCCTCTCACGGAGGATATGGCTGATGTTCTCCGCTGGTGCCAACAAGATAGGCCACTGTTCGCTCAATTAAGTTACACATTTTGATAGGCTAACTAAAATACTTATTGGAGTATTTTCATTGTCATCTCTTTACAACAATAGCCAATTACTTTCCAAACAGTTTTTCCACGATTGTATTTTTATATATTGCGATATGCCTGGCTGGGTCTCTCTGCTTTTCACTGAATATTGCAATCATCTAGTTGGTATCTGGAGCGCACGCTTCTCAAATTGCGGGCCCTTCCGACTTCAGGTTATGCCATTTAAACCATTTTTTAAAAAGCTAATAATCCTCTGTGGCCAAATCATGCTTGCTGGTGTAGTAGGCTATTTTTTATGATTTGTATTTATTTATGTAAAGACAGGAGTAAGCAAATTAGACTATATACTTTTGACAATTCATTTTATTTAGCTTCCCCTAGCCGTATGGACACGGCGCATATGCCTTTTGATGTGGCATAAACAACCAGTCATGATATTTTCATCAGATTGTCAAACAGTCACAAAGGCGCTTCTGTAGACTACCCGGGCACGTTCGTTCACTCACAAAATAATTTCAGTATCCAAACCCCAACAGTGCACTGTACACCCGCAATTTGATGAATGGAAAGGGACATCAGTTACAAAACACCTACGTGTAGTGTAATGGCATTCTGCGATTGTCATTAGGCCTACATTTGTAGCCTTAATTGAAGCATCCACTGTTGTTAACGCGCGCCTTCGGTCTCGGCCACTCGTCTCTGCATTGTCCGCGAATGTTTCTGCCTCTGCACCTTGACAAAATGCAAGTGTTCTCCTCAAACAACAAAGCAATTTGGAGCTTATACCATCCGGTTTCCAGTAAATTGTCACATTTATCATGCGGCTGACATACAGTAATGTTAAATAATGGTGTAATCGTATAGTTTTCTGGGCATGTTGTATTAATTGTGATAGGCTCACGTTTTACCAGTATGGCGTACCCCCACTATTTATTTTACCGGGACGCCATAACGGACCATACCGCTTTACTTTCATCCCTGCTTAATGCTCTCTTCTGTGGATAGCAGAACCTATTGTTAAACTACTGTACTGTATGTGCAATGTCACAGCATACCCCCTTACAATATAATGCAATAATTGTGTAATTTCAAATCAGATTTTCATTATTGATCCATTTTCCCTCCACCACTAAGCCTTTTGAAATGTTGTATTATTAATTCATGGAGTCCCTATTCTGTAATGCTTAGAACTCAGTCATGTGTAACAGGGCCAATCCTTTCAACTATGGAATGCATTCCTGTTAGTGTGTCTGGAATGGCAGAGCCCTGCTGATGACTAAAAGCTTGGCTATGTCTGGTTGGATGATAGTGTGGTTTAATGTCCCATCATGCCCTGCCCACTGGGAACACACTGGTTGAATCAACATTGTTTCCAATTTTCAATTAAATTAGTTGAACCAACATGGGAAATAAGTTGAATTGACATCTGTGCCCAGTGGCTAGTACCATTCTCCCTCAATTTGAATTATGTAAGGCTTTTAGGGGCCAACTGTAGAAGGAGCAATGTTTGCATCATCCTATTACAACAATTTCAATAACATCTATTAATAAGTTGTTAGACTAACAAATTCATATCCTGAATAGATGCTTTACCGAAACATGTTCTTACTAACAACTGCTTATTGTGTGTGTGTGGCAAGGTAGTGTCTTATGGAGCTGCTACTTTTAGCAACTATCCCTCAGTTACTCACTCACTTAAAAGGATAATCTCCACACTGTCCTCTCCTGAAAGGGTTTAGATCCTATGGGAATTTCAGTTATTTTTGCCTTTTTTAAAGTTCTCACTTCATTCATTTATCTTTAAAGACCTATACTAAATGGAAGCATGTTCCCTCTTTGTACCAATCAGTTTGTTATCATAATGACTATTTCACACTCTCCTGAATGGATACGGTATTGTGTGCTAAACTAATTTAAAGGATTTAACCAGTCCACACTGGATAAATCAGGAAAAAAAGTAATTGAATAAGAGTTTTATTGTCTTTCACAGGTGTTCACATAATCGCTAAGCATGGTCTCTGAGGACAACTATTACAACGTTAAAACTGGGAAGCCTGGAGCTCTTTTAGCTCAAGTGAAATAGAGATGTCTAAGTTATGTTATGACAAAAGGGGGGTGATGATAATTCCCTTTTCTATTTCAGTGCAGTGCACCTCAGAGCAGTGCATGAAGAAACAAAGGAAAAGCGAGAACAGCGCCATCCACCTCTCCTCTCCAGTGGTGGAGGGCGAAAGGAAGCTTGATGGAAGCAGTTTGACAGTTTATGGTGACGGACAGAAGGTGAAAGTGGTGTATGAGGTATACCCTGGTGATGTCCGCATCATGGAGAATGATGCCTACTCCCAAACACTGTTCCAGGTCACCAGCAGAGATGGTGGAGGAAAGGTGCCCTCTCCATCGGACGTAGTCACCAACGGCAGGGGACAGAACGACCTACAGGATCAGAGTGCTCCAAAGGTCTGTAACGTAATGGTGATTTGTGATGCCTCCAGCAGCCAGCCCTGCTCTGGGCCTGAGGACAACTCAACAGACACACACGAGACTCTAACAGAGACTTCAACTATGACCTTTGTGGATGCACACACCATTGGGAGACACACAGCCTACTCTGTGTAATGGACGTACACATTAATAAGGAGTTTGTCCTCATTGATGATGATGATGACGGTGACATGTCCCTAAGAGAGAAGACTGTCACTAACATGTCCATCATGGATGGTAATGCTGCAGACCTGGTCTGTGGCAGACGGCTGTCCATCTCTACTGACACTTACTCTGAGTGTAAAGAAGAGAGTGTGGCCCCGGAACCCACTGCACAAGCAGACACACACACTAAAAAGCAGCCCTGTTGCTTCTGTTCCATTCTATGATCATTCTATCTGTTCCTTTTTATGACCATTTCATCCATTCACACTGTATCAGAGGCAGAGCACATACTGTAGTAATTTTTAGTTTTTGTAATTTTGTATACATTTTCTATCAATCAACCCCTATTGTCTTCAAAAGCTGCCCACTACTCTGCACAAAATGAGTGTGGTGATGTTAAAATCATGGTTATTTGTCATGTCATGTCACTGCACAGTATTTGCATCGATTTTGCATTCTTATTTATAGTGTTGGGTAATACGAAAAAAAGGTGCATAGTGAAATCATCAGCATTTCTTTTAGCTACTTAGGACCACTTTGAAAGCTTCTTGAATCAAACACTGTGATCTGAATAATAGGTTCTTTACAGAAAGCCTTTGAGTGATCATGTGTTGATTTCCATTTATGTTCTGCTTGCTCTTCTTCACTTTAGATACATTTTTAATACTTGTACTTTATGTACTAATATGTGTCCTTTGTTTACTGTACATTCAATAAACTTCAATTTTTTTGCATTCCTAAATATTGTAGTCAAATGTCTTGAGAAAAGTCATCTGAAGTAGAGGCCCATGCCTGCTCTATACATTCTATGCCTATTTAGTTACAATGTTGTGTTACCATACATTGCATCCTCCTCTGTACAGTATATGTGGAGAGACCCTAGTGGAGTGTTTGTTTGCTGGTTTTAGGGACAGGCTGGTGCTTAATCAGGCCTCTCCAGCAGGCACAGTGTGACATGGGCTCACTGGGGGAGTGATAGAGGGAGACCCCCTCTGAGTCCTGGTGGGCTAGGTGATGATAGCAGCATGGTGGACTTATCTCCCCCTCCTACACTACTGTATACTAGACTAACTCGCTCTCACAAACACTGTGGATAAAGTGGATTCAGGAAAAGGTAGGCTGTATAAACAAGTAGGCCTGCCTACAATTTGAAGATTAATTTTCTTAAATTCATTGTATATCACCAATTGTTCATGTCACTCCCATATCTATGTGAATCATTTATACATTGGACTGCTTACTTACCTAGTTTTAAACTTCTTTAATTCATAATGTTATGTTATGTTATGCCATATATAGTAGCTCTTATTGGCGTACACATCATAACTGTGGAATTTGCTAATGTGTTTTATGTCTCTCAAAGTGTGGAGTACATAATCCTTCATATTAGCATCTCCTGCGCTGCTAAATTGCTACTACAACCTCTGTGCTGTGTACAAGCCTGTGAATAGAATGTGTCTGACTATATGGTGGAAAGACTACTGTATTTATTTCATTTTTACTTTTGCGTTTTACTAAGAAAAGGCTGTATGTTTTTTATTTAAGTAGTATGTGTTCAGGAAGTGGAAATGTGTCTAATAAGCTATAACACTTTTGTTAATGGATATTTATATTTTGTGTTTTAAGTTATAATTTCAGTTGTACTTGGTGTTATCACTGTTACACACAATACAGTAAAATGGAATATGTCAAAAATGCTGATGATGACAAACCACCATTGCCAACATCACCATTGAGACAGAGCGGTGGTTGGATTTCATTGTGACCTCAGCTAACTCTGATACCCATCTCTCAAGTCTGGTTATCAAATCCGCTCAGCACCGTGGCGTCTGCAAAATGGAAATAAATAAAGATGCGGATAAAAGGATATGTAGAGGAGGTTGGTAAACGGGGCAGAGTCAGACAGGTACAGAATGGCAGGCAGGCTCGTGGTCAGGGCAGACTGAATGGTCAGAACCGGGGATACAGAAAGCAGAGAGATGGAAAAACATGCTGGTAAGACCTGACAAGACCAGATGAACCGCAACAGACAAACAGAGAACACATGTATAAATACACTGGGGAAGATGGGCGACACCTGAAGGGGGGTGGAGACAAGCACAAAGACAGGTGAAACAGATCATGGCGTGACAAGACAGAAAAGATTATTAGGAGATGAAATGTTGAGTTCCTAACAAGTTCAGAAAGCCAAAAGCTAGAGCTCTGTGAGACATTCACAGCGATGGGGGCAGACGTTTTGATCAAGAGAGACCTTTAGAAAATAAATATACAAATATGTATTTTACAGTTATAAGGAATCTTATAGTTAGTCATTTTCTACTTTGAATATACTATATTTAGAAAGCATACAAGTCATTTCAAGCCTTATTCATACAGCTATTCATATTTTCACATTTGTATCATCTTTGTCCTGTGTACTTGAGCTTGTGTCCTCAAAAGTGACTACACCTCAGCAATTTATAACTATTTTTACCAGAAAAGTGAGATTTGAACCTTGATTGGAGCATGCAACATTACTAGTTATTGTTTATGGCCCTTTCATGATAAAGTATTACTTTTGGGGATTACGTAGATTACATTTTCAATTACTGTTAGCTTAATTTAACTGGTTAAATTCTAGAGATTGACTGTGGGGAGCCAGTGTTTATATCCCATGCTAAGACGCTATGGAACCGGACATCATGATTGGTAGTGTGGTTTATTACCAATGTGTTGAAGGATATCACACCACGAGTTTGAGAGAATACACTTTGGGAGGATATAGAACATGAATGAATGTATTGAAAGACATGTATTTAAACGTACAGTAATATTCAAATGCAAAATTGCTAAAATGGGTAATTTCCACATTGAAATTTCAACCCCTATAGAAGGTCTATTAATTACAATCCACATAATAATTCACATTTCCTTTTGCTGCCAACCCATAAGGTGATTTGGTAATTTGACTGTAGGAAAGGGCTACCAAAAACAAATTGATTTCAGTGAGCAGAGGTAAACTGTAGGGCTCCACTAAACCTTCGCCATACTAACATGTTGTGGGTCAATACAACTGGCCTGGAGAGAGTTATTGAGTATGTATGTAAGGATCGATTATACCAGGAGGGTGGAAATAGTCTCTCAACTTGTACACCATCAGGGTAGTGGGGAATTGTTTCAATAATATGCAAAGTTATATTAACAATATAACCGTGAACCCATTATATTGTGTTAAAGTGCTCACATTCAAATTGATGCTGTGTTGTTTGTCATGTTTGCACCTACCAATGGAAGAGAGACGTTCAGCACCTAGTACTCTGTACCAGAAGGGGGTAATGTTGTATTGGGTAATGTTGTATTGAGAGTGTGCGTCCATGTTGTAAATTCATGTTTAATCATGATCCTGATTATGTTACAACAAAATAATGAAAACTAGTATTTGTACATACTGTATATTGTGATCTAATATTTTATGGTAATCGTCACAGGATCTCCTTTGTATATTTCAATTGATATGACTTCTACCATGTTTTTTACAGCTAAATGCGGACCAGCCCCTGCTCTGGCCAACTCAGAGGAGATGTGGCAGAACACAAGTGTTGTGTTCCATCGCTGTCTGGAGGGATTCCACAGCTGGAGAGGAAGGAACACCTCTGTGTGTGACATAACCGGGAAGTGGCAGGCTTCTACACTGCAATGCCATTCATGAATCGTAAACCATAGTTCACTTGAAAAACCTTTCAGTATATGGAAGGAATTTGCAAATCAGTGAACTTTTTTATTGACTTTTTAACACGTTGTTTCTCATCTCTTGTGAATACCATAAATCAAGCCTGCCATCAGCGACAGTTGTTTTAATGAAAAAAATTTGCGTTGGAATGCAGACAAGTATGAAGAAGACACAGAACATTACAGAGTAAGTTTATCTGAACAAGGACCATAAACTATACAAAATTGTTGATTAGAAAAAGTGCTCTCTGAACTGCATACACCTATGCATATACATTGACATAGTTATTTGATCTGTCTACCTGTCTATCACAGGTAGCATTTTCGGGATTCAGGGACAATCAAAGGTCATTCCATGACAAGAGGAAAGCTCCACAGCTCCACTTCAGACCTCCCTGATATCTGCCTGAACCTGCTGCCTGTTACCAGCTATACCATCAGCATTACTGCACTGTGCAGGTTCACTTCCACGGTCACAGCTAACACCAGCCTACAAGGTACACTACTAACAACCTCAACTAATAACAGTTTGATGATAAAATATTTTAAGGTATTATGAGAAATATGAAGCAGAATATTGCTTTTAATATAGACTTTGACATGATATTTAAATGTGTCAATAACTTCTTCTCTTATAGTTCCTCAAACCAAATACATCTTTATAGAGAAGTTGTGGCTCCATTGCCACTGTGGCTACACAGATCAGCTAACACTGTGGACCCAGTTAGATAATTAATCATTTTACCTCTATCCTCTCTACCTCACTAAATGCTGATTTAATATCTTGAAATGGACCCAATGATGCCTGCCACTCTCTATTATGACACAAACACTTTTCTCTTTTGTTCTTGGGTTTACAGTTTCTTCCAGGTGGCACTGGAGGAGACCCGTGTGTTTGACTGCAGCTCTCCTAAGAATCCAGTCTCCTCCAGTCAGAGGAAGTCCCATGGACAGTGCGTCACTGCCCAGGTCCATCTGAGGGATGAGGGGAAAGAGATGACCCTAACTGTGGCCGACGGAACCTACTATGATGTCTTCTACAACGCACCACTACAGAATGGCAGAGACTATTACATCATATCACAAGCTGTCAGTCTTGGAAATAAATTATATGTGGAGTTTATTCATCAAAAAGGAATGACAGTTTTGAAGGAATTTAACAAAGTTATATTGATTGTTGATCTTATTGAACTCCTGTGCTATTAGTCATACTGTGCCATTTGAACTATTTTCTAGGATTTCAAGCACACTTGTGTTATTTGGGCAAAAGGGAGAGGTAAGGTTCCCTTTCCTCATCTTTATCCTTTTGGCTTTGTTGTGGTTTAATCAGATTGTTGTAAGATGTTTTCTCTCGTTTGGTAGGTACATCCTCATAACGAAGGCTTCATCACTTTTTGCTGGAGGATCAATTGGAGTCTTTGCTTTGGTCATTTTTGTGTGTATGCCTATATATGACATGTTCTATATGTGCAATTATTTTTCAGTATATTGATCAAATCTGACTTAACACATCGCCTACTGAACCTTTTGTATCCCTTTGTCAGGTTTTGTAAGAAGACATGACAGTCATCGTGATAACTAACTTTTTCAGATGGGTCACACTTGGTAATGTCAGCATAATGTTCAACGACATCTATCTGTAAAATTGTGACTGTGTAAAAAAGGTTGTGTATTATTATTTGTGATAACATGCAAGTGAATATGTTTTCAGTGTTTTTAATTGTTCGTATAGTTTTATTATCAGCAATATGTTCTTAAAATAGCCTACATGCAATATAATACACACTCTTTACTCTGTCGGTAGCAAAACCTTTTATAATTACATGTATTAATAACAAGTTCAGAATGAAATAGATGCAATACCAGTACTATGAGATGATAAAAACGGAAGGTGAACATTTATATTATACACAAAATTACAATATTTCATGAAGGAAAGATCAATATTCTGTGATCAAACCATTTTCCTCATGAATGTCAACTCTGTGTTCAATGTAGAATAATCATATCATTGAGCTCAAGGAAGCATACAAATATAATTCTGCGTGAAGGATGGGAGCAGAGATCCTGAGTCGTCACTAGTTAACACAGCCACAAAGTGGCTAAACCCCCGGCCATTTCTACAGTGTATCTTCTTACAATCATTCTAACCCTAACTGTAACCCTAATCGTAACCACACTGCGAACCTTTCTATTACAAAAAGCACATTTATGTAGACAATTTTGACTTTGTGGCTGTATTGTCTAGTGGAAACCGAGATCCTGGGAGAAGGCCGAGTCGTGACGTCATGATTATCTGTCAAGTGAAGGTCACGAGGGCATCGAAAGGTGAGGTGAGACTGAAGTAAAGAAGAGGTTGTTATGTCATTTGTATTTAGATGAAGGGAGGTCATTGGCGCCGCCATGTAAGTGTCATATAATAACGTAGCTAGTTAGCTAGCTATAAGTATTGAACAAAAATGTATGGTTGGTCATATACAACTAACTGTATTCCTGTTTCTTTAGAGAGAGCTTGAGTCCATGTCCAGAGCTTGATAGCTAGCTCAGCTAACCCACATTTGATTTGTTTTGGCAGTGAAGATAGCTAACGTTAGCTAGCTAGACTAGTTAGCCTCTGTGGCCTGGTTGGCTATCCAACATTATACTAGAGAACGAATGTCAATTTAAAAAGAGTTAGCTAACAGAATCCTTGTAATATCCTGCTTAATGTACTTCATGAGAATAGTAGATAACTAAATTAGGCATAATTTATATTACAAAGGAGACATTGGTTTTGTACAACACTATACTCATTATAATATAGTTAATATCTCTTTAGCAATAAAAACACATGGCTAAAGATCATACAGTAAGCTATTTAGGCCCTGGGTAATGTATTGTACAAAATACAGTACAGTATTGGCCAAGTGGTCCCTACTAAGGCCTATATCAGAGGAGTTTATCTTCAACAGGGTGTACTAACTCAAATGAATCACAAGGTGTAGCTAATTTACAGCTACAATAAACTATTAACTAACAGAACAACATATAGCCTAGTCCAGAGGTTCTCAATTTTGGGGGGACCAGGGATCCCATTTTGTGATAGCAAATTCATCAGGGACCCCCTCATAATCATAACACAACAGGAGTGCAATTAAAAATAGTCTACAAGGAGTTTTGCTATGACATCTGCAGTGCATGGCTGGATGAACCAAGTCTCGGCCTGGAGAGGAAGTTTTGCATTGTTCAAGCAAATGTTCTACAATTCTACATATTTTTCCATGAGGCAGAGATTTTGGGTTGTTGCCGCTTTAACGCTAATATGCTGCAATTCTACACATTTAGCCATGAGGCAGAGAGAAAACTTTAAAGTTTTAAGCCTTAAATTACAGTGCATTGATGTGAAAATAAATACATGTTTTGAGTTAAGAAATGTATAAGTGGTGGAGTACTGTGCCTACCAATATCCCTTTGAGCCTCCCAGGCCCATGTTGCCCAGGGTTAAGAACATAATATTACATTGTATTACACACTTTAAACTTATTTCACAGATCCTTTGGCCAAAAGTTGTTTCATCTGTTAGTAATATTCATTTTTCATGTATTTTCATTTTGAGGTCTGGCTGCGAACCCCCTGCAGACCCCACTTTGAAAACCCTTGGCTTAGCCTAATATCAGGATTTAAAAGCTACAGTCTGGGAATCTGTTTAGTTGTTTAATTCTCAAAGAATATAGCCTAACATAGCTATATTTGAGCTATAGTGTCCACCTCAATGTACATATTTTGTACCCCTAAAACTGCAATGTTGGTTAAGGGCTTGTAAGTAAGTATTTCACTGTAAGGTCTACCTACACCTGTTGTAATTTATCAGCATGTGACAAGTTAAATTTGATTTGATTTAATACAGGGCAGTTTGCCAGTCCTGTGGAGGTAGAAAAGGGGCTGCACTAACCCACAGAACACAGCCACGGTGATGCAAACACTGGGAACAATTCCGCTATATTTGATAATCAAACAGGATGAAAACAACTAGTAACGGGACATAGATTACCGCCACATATGGTAGTCATGAGAGTCAAAAGGATCCTAAAGACCTTCATGTTATTTCCCACCTTCCTCTCTCTTTCCCTGGGCCCGGGCTGTTTAAGAGCCTTGAGAACTGAGAGGCAGCAAAAAAACATCACCAAAAAGAATCAGGAATAAGACCAAGGTCCTATAGTATGGTACATGAGAATAGAAGATTCCAAAGACCACATAATTAACCACAACTACAAACCAAACTAAACCACTACACTACACCCTGTATCTAGGGGGTCTGAACTTTAAGAAAACCACAGGGTGGACCACCGCCAGGTAGTGCTCTGCACAGACACAGCACTGGAACAGGGGACAACCAATCCAGATAAAATCCCACATGAAGGATGCCACTTTTCCAGGGATGTTAACCCTCATAACGGTTGTATACGTTATCTATGCAGTGGAGGATCTCAGTCATGCTCAACTTGAGGATGAAGATTTCTGTAGCCAACCCAGAGTCAGTCAAAATCAGCCACATCACCCAACCGTTAACAGGAAGGCCAACTACAAAGTAGGAGACTTGACAAACAGTATACAGTACGTTCGGAAAGTATTCAGACCCTTTGACTTTTTCCTAATTTTGTAACGTAACAGCCTTATTCTAAAATGGATTACATTTGTTTTCCCCCCTCATCAATCTAAACACAATTCCCCATAATGACAAAGTAAAAATAGGTTTGTAGAAATGTTTGCAAATTGTTTAAAAAAAAATGTAAACATTCAAAATATCACATTTACATAAGTATTCAGACCCTTTACTCAGTACTTTGTTGAAACACCTTTGGCAGCAATTACAGCCTCAAGTCCTATTGGGTATGAAGCTGCAAGCTTGGCACACCTGTATTTAGGGAGTTTCTCCTATATTTTCTGCAGATCCTCTCAAGCTGTGTCAGGTTGAATGGGGAGCGTTGCTGCATAGCTATTTTCAGGTCTCTCCAGAGATGTTTGATTGGGTTCATGTCCGGGCTCAAGCTGGGCCACTCAAGGACATTCAGAGACTTGTCCTGAAACTACTCCTGCGTTGTCTTGGCAGTGTGCTTAGGGTCGTTGTCCTGTTGGAAGGTGAACCTAAGCCCCAGTCTGAGGTCCTGAGTGCCCTGGAGCAGGTTTTCATCAAGGATCTCTCTGTACTTTGCTCCATTCATCTTTCCCTCGATCCTGACTAGTCTCCCAGGCCCTGCTGCTGAAGAACATCCCCCCAGCATGATGCTGCCACCATCATGCTTCACCATAGGGATACTGTCAGGTTTCTTCCAGATGTGACTTGGCATTCAGGCCAAAGAGTTCAATCTTGGTTTCATCAGACCAGAGAGTCTTGTTTCGAATGGTCTGAGAGTCTTTAGGTGCCTTTTGGCAAACTCCAAGTGGGCTGTCATGTGCCTTTTACTGTGGAGTGGCTTCTGTCTGGCCACTCTACCATAAAGGCCTGATTGGTGGAGTGCTGCAGAGATGGTTGTCCTTCTGGAAGATTTTCTCATCTCCGCAGAGGAACTCTGGAGCTCTGTCAGAGTGACCATCAGGTTCTTGGTCACCTCCCTGACCAAGGCCCTTCTCCCCCGATTGCTCAGTTTGGCCTGGTGGCCAGCTCTAGGAAGAGTCTGGGTGGTGCCACTGTGTTCTTGGAGACCTTCATTGCTGCAGACATTTGTTGGTACCCTGCCCCAGATTTGTGCCTCGACACAATCCTGTCTCGGAGCTCTATGGACAAATCCTTCTACCTCACGGCTTGGTTTTTGCTCTGACATGCACTGTCAGCTGTGGGACCTTATATAGAGAGGTGTGTGCCTTTGGAAATCAGTGGTGTTCATCTCCTCTTTGGTTGTAGTTTGGCTCGTCTGAAAAATACACCTGGGAGTATCTGTGGACATGAAATCAAAATAGTGGTCAGGAATTTCCAGTCTCTGAAATGTGATTTAAATCACATTATACTGTAGGTGAAAAACTCATTACAGCCGGCACACCACCCACGTTGCTTCCTACTGTGTCCCAAACTGAGTTCTCAAAGATTGCCATCAGACATTTTCATTGGATATTGACAACATGAAGCCAAGTACATTCTTAAAATATATGGATGTACTCATTATGTACCTGCTTTTTAAATAAAATATCTGTCAAAAGTACATTAATCTTAATCTTTGAGTTGGAGTGCATTTCACAAGTCAAACATGCAAATGTTTTAAGACAAAATACGATAATGAGCCATGATACAAAATACTCTATTCTGCTCAAATGAATCATTTATTATTTGAAAATATTTGAAACTCAATCAAACCTGGGCTGATGGAATGCTCTTCTCTTTAGTAGTGATACATTGTTGTTTTTTTCTTTCAATTTCTTTTGGTTTACAATCTGTTGCATCTGACACAGTCCAAATACCTGTGTTAGTTTGTGTGTTTATGTTCATGCATGTTCATGCAGCCACTGGCTCACGTAACCACGTCACACAATACTGTAGCTAAAAAGTCATGCAAATACAGTATGTTAGCGTTACAGGACCAATATCCATAATTTAAGTCTGTTTCTCTAATATGATCAATCTATTAGAGTTATAAAAATTCTGCACAACAAGTGCTACTCAGATCTTGACTCTCTATTCTTGCTCTACTTTTGTTTGTCCCCCTCCAGGTCTGAAGATGGGTGTTCTTTCTCAAGTCATATTTTCTCAGCAGTCAAGTATAGAGCTCTCGACTATTCTTCTGAGGTGAGTTGACTACTTAGGCCTTTCCCCTCTATCTGAAGCCTGTGTGTTAGCCAATGATTTATCCCCTGTTTATTATTTTTAGTAAACATAAATTAGTGTTGTATATTGTTACCAAACTTCTGATTTTTTATTGCTTCCATTTCAACAGTCAAACTCAATCGAGTACAGCTAAAGTATTTGAAATTATTTATTCAAGGTATTATTTTTGGCTTTGCCTTGTACCTATAACTGCAGCCATGCTGAAAAAAGTAGTTTACCTTGCCATCTCGTATAAAATTGCTTTATTTGAACCTTGGTCTGATGTTAGATTGCATCGTTGTCTCAATCTATAGGCTTCTACTAGTCTCAAATTGACCATGAACTGGCTGGCCCTGCCAATGCCCTACCATCTGGGTAGCAGTGACCTCTACCCCCACACTGGTAACCCCCCTGAGGTCACCTACAGGAAACCATGGAGCAGAGGTATGTTGAGTTACTCTTTTTAATTACTTATCTACCCGACTACCCAGCAGTTGGCCCTATTCCAAGGTTTTTCAATGTAAATGCTTCAATTATATATGGGCCAACATAGATTTGTATGATTATGATTATCTATAGGAAGGAGTCTAAACATTTACATTATTGCATCAGCAGTGGTTAGATAAGGACTCATAGGCAAGTTTTTCCTATTCCATGTTTTGACAGGGAATGTGATTTCCAACTGCAAACTGTTTGTCAGTGGATCTGTACTAGATGACTTGGGCATTAAAGGACAACCAACATACTCTCTTGAGAAGTAAACACTTAATTTGAATATATGTATATAGGCTATTGTACATCTACAGTATGTGTGTTGAAAGACAATCCAAATGCTTAAAGTTCAGTTTACACCTGAGAAGTTACTGAAGGATTGTATGTGCTACATTTGACAGGGTTTTCTTATCATGATGTCATTTTTCAGGTTGAGTGTTAGTCTGACCCAGATGAGAGTGGATCTTCTGGAGGTGATACCGAGCTCCAACCCTAACTCGCAGCTTGACTTAGATAGAGATGAAGCAGCGTGGGTCCTGCGAGAGGCTAGGAAGGACAAGGG
Organism: Oncorhynchus kisutch; assembly: GCF_002021735.2. Classification (NCBI taxonomy): domain Eukaryota; kingdom Metazoa; phylum Chordata; class Actinopteri; order Salmoniformes; family Salmonidae; genus Oncorhynchus; species Oncorhynchus kisutch. Next base: position 38,020,402 of record NC_034181.2, on the reverse strand, counting down.
ACACTTTGTCTGTAATGAATCCTTTAGCAAGAGCACAGGAGAGAAAATGAGCCCAAGACATCAGCGTGATGGTCAGTTCATAACATAATGCTTCAATGCAAATATTCCTACACTGTGTATCAGACAATGTTATTTTCCTGTTATTGGATGAATAACAATGAAGAGGAAAATGTACTGATATAACCAAAACTGTATTTTCCTCTCAGATCTTGTCATGCCAGAGGAAGTTCTGTTTGTTGATCACTTGCCACAGTTCAGGAAACATCTGCCCTCCATGAAAGCCAAGTTGTCCAGACTGAGGAATCTGCCTGTGTCAGATCCTCTTCTCAGCTCCACTGGAGGCACCCTGTCAGAGGAAGCTATATTCAGGTAGGCAACAGTATTGGGGTCATTTCAGTGAACTCAGTAAGGGAATTGGGATTACATTCTTAATCATCCTTATAGAAAACCATGGGCAATTTTCAATTCATTAAGGATATTTTAATTCATGGTGGTAATATACAGTTGTCTTTGTTGTGTAGTATTACTTAATGATCCGTTTCTGTTTTGTAAACTATTTAATGTCAATTGGGCTTTCAGGCACTGTGTGGCCTATGAGGTACCCCTTGATGCAGAGACGGAAAGCTCAGAAACCTGTTCAAACACTGACGAGGACTTTAGCAAAGAGTCGTTGTTGAATGAAGAGGTAATTTATTTGTATTATTATTATTTAAATGTTTTATTAACAACAAATGCAACAAAATATAGTCATACTTTGCAACACAGTATGCAAAACAAAGACAATCTTTATACACAGGGTATACACATTTAAAGCTACAATATGTAACTTTTCTAGCAACCCAACTAAATTTACATAGAAATGTGAGTTATAGGTCTGAAGAAGCGGTAGATCTGTTATATTTTTATGCTTCCCGTTCTTAACCTCTTATGGTATAGGGGACGCTTGCGTCCCACTTGCCCAAAAGCCAGGGAAAATGCAGCTCGGCAAATTCAAATAAAATGATAAAATCAAACGTTCATTAAATCACACATGTAAGATACTAAATTAAAGCTACACTCGTTGTGAATCCAGCCAACATGTCAGATTTTAAAAAGGCTTTAGGGGGAAAGCATAAGAAGCTATTATCTGATGATGGCACAACAGTAAACAAAGTAGCATATTTCAAACCTGCAGGTGCTACACAAAACGCAGAAATAAAAAATAAAACATGCCTTACGTTTGACGAGCTTCTTTTGTTGGCACTCCAATATGTCCCATAAACATCACAATTGGTCCTTTTGTTCGATTAATTCCCTCCATATATATCCAAAATGTCAATTTATTTGGCACGTTTGATCCAGAGAAAAAAACGCTTCCAAATTGCGCAAACTACAAAATATTTCAAGAGTTACCTGTAAACTTTGACAAAACATTTCAAACTGCTTTTGTAATACAACTTTAGGTATTTTAAACGTTAATAATCGATCAAATTGAAGCCTGGTCTATCTGTTTTCAATAGAGGACGAGCGGAAACTAACGCTACTTTTCAAGTCTTGCGCAACTCTCAACAGTGTTACCCATTTCCTAGTTGGCACTACTTCTTCATTGCACAAAGGAATAACCTCAACCAAATTCCAAAGACTGGTGACATCCAGTGGAAGCGGTACGAACTGAAAACAAGTGCCTAAGAAAATCTGAATGGTTAGTTCTCGGGGTTTTGCCTGCTACATAAGTTCTGTTATACTCACAGACATGATTCAAACAGTTTTAGAAATCACTGAAGTTTCTATCTAAATCTACTAATAATATGCATATCTTATATTCTTGGCATGAGTATCAGGAAGTTGAAATTGGGAACGCTATATATCCAAAAGTGAAAATGCTGCCCCCTATACCTTAAGAAGTTAAGTTTCATTTTTGCATCTTTTCCATAACCAAAAATATTGTAGTTTCAGCTGTTTGAAGCTGGTGTACAAAGCTAAAAATAAAATATGTTTTGCAGCGGTTTAGATGGTACAATGATACGCTACACTATGACTGCTCGTTTTGTCACATAAACTGAAATTAAGTGACTATTCAAATTTTAGCAACCAGGAAATGGTGGAGCGATTTCTGCATAGTGCATCTTTAAACAGAAATACGTAAGGCTTCACAGGCATTTAGGGTTCGCTTTGCTTTACCATTTTTTACATTTATTCATGCAGCATTTTAAAGTAATTTTCTTGGCTTTTCTCTAGCACTTGCATTTATGTATACAATATTTACCATACATAAAAGAGATTCATTATGTATACTTTGTTCTGATCCAAATCCTGATGATGAAATCAAAGTAATGCATCCTTACCGTCAAGCTGATCCCCAGCACCAATTGATCTAATAAAGAAAGGCTCAAGGTTTGTCCCCAAAAAACCTTAGTACAAATACAATCATAGAGAATGAAGAGATAATCATACAGGACACTGAGGAGGAAGATTATATAACACATCTGTTTAGCAAATAGTTACCAGATTGTATAAATGATTCAATGTTATTCCTTTCTTATAGTCTCTGATGTTACCTGTTGAAATGGACACCTGCACACCCAGGAGGGAAGATTGCCTCCCTTTTTCAAATATTCCTAAACTATTGAATGTTGTACCTGAATTGATAGAGGAGCGAACCTCTTGCCTGGATATGCTCACTAAAGGTGGGGGGGTAACTATATCTAGGAACAGCATTTACCGTGTAGAATGACTGTGATTGATGCTAATCACAAAGTCCTGTGTCAGCTGTTTATTTAACCTTTTGCCAGTTAAGTCATTGAGAAGAAATATTCCTTACCAATAACAACCTGTTTTATGTTCTTTCTTTCAGCAACTCCCCCAGATGCACTGGAGTCAGTAGACATATCCCAGTTTGAAGTGCCAAGGCTGCCAGTCAATGACTCTCACTGTGAGATTAATGAAATGCTGCTGGATCTCAAGTCATCAGGTACAAAACTATCGCTTTACTGTAGATCTTACTTTACTGTAGATCTCCCTTTACTGTAGATCTCACTTTACTGTAGATCTTACTTTATTGTATATTCTCATTGTGTGTCAAGAGTCAATAAATCAACAGAATGGCTACATACACTGTACAATGTATTATCGACATATGGTATAACCAAATCAATGTGTGAATTATTAGAATTTCCACCCCCCTCCTATCAGATCACTTGGTGTTGCCTACTCAGATGGAGATGGACCTACCCCTCACCCCCTCTACCAAGCCCAACCTGACCCAGCTCTGTCTGGCCTCCTCCCAACTCCCAGCTGAGCAGATCTCTCCACTCTATAGATAGTAAGTCACCTCTTGACCTTTCACCAGTGTGAGAGTAAGACTAGAGAGATAATACCATGTATTTTTCATATCTGGGGTACATTCCTTGGCGTGTTCTACCACTGAAGATGTGGCTGCTTATATCAGGATACAGGATCTAGCAACCTGTAATGTTGTTTGTTCTGAGATTCCATCACTAAGTGTGCTGCACCATATACACAGTACATCATATCTCTATATATGGCTCTGTAAGCATGCCACTAAGTGATGCAGCGTGCCACTAAGTGATGCAGCGTGCCACTAAGTGATGCAGCGTGCCACTAAGTGATGCAGCGTGCCACTAAGTGATGCAGCGTGCCACTAAGTGATGCAGGGTCTCATGGGGCCGGTGATTGTCTTGTAGTTATTTTGTGTCTGAGAAAGATCAGGAGGAGATGGAAGAGGCACTTTGGAGGGCAGAGAAGCACCTTGACTTGGTAGTGGGCTTTCTTTTGGCAGGTAAGAGCATAGTACTGTAGTTGGATGAGGTGTGTGACATAACAAGACTTATCACAAATTACAATATGCACTGTTACCAGTTCACAGTTACCTACGTTCCCTCTGTCACACCTCCTTTGCCTGCATTCATGCTGCATTTTGCACATTGCGTTGTTAGCAGCAGTGCATTACTAAGAATACATTTTCTTCTCTTTGCTAAATGCTAACAGAGCCTCAGAAGTCAGAATCCGTTGTGCAGCTCCAGCCTTTGACCGAAGTCTTATTAGGGATTGGTCGGGACAACTCTGTGAGACTCGATGAAGGAATGGAACTATCACTTCTGGGAACAAACTCACCAGAACTGATAGGGATGTATGGGAATGGTTCCTCTGACTTCACTGAGAGTATGATGATCTCAGACCAACCCCACCTTATGGAGACATTGAGCAGTATGATAGAGGACTTCACACTACTATCACCCTGCCAGATGGACAGTAAGTTTGACTGATCTATAAAACTATTGTCCCACTGCAGTATTGCTAGCTACCTGTCTAGGTAACTTTGTACATTCTTTCAAAGCGTGAAACTTATTGAGGATGTTGTGTTATCTTGTTTTACAGATATATTGAGGGAATCTGTAGATGACTCTGGTAAGTTTAATATCAGGCCGATATATGAATCAGTTTATTACCATATAATATAATAATCACCTTGCTGCCGCTATCTTCCGCAGTGCTTCAAAATACATTGAAAAGGTGTATAATATGGCTGCAGCAAAGTTCTGGATCTCGCTCCTCTCTCTGTCCCTAGAGTTGTCAGGCCCACCAAGTGAAATCAAATGCAGGTCTATCCTGAAGAATGCAACGCCCATGGTTGTGCCGTATCATCAGGAGAGAGAGGGAGCTGGGAACACAGTCGTTTCAGCACCAGCTGTTGCCACTTCCCAGGAGAGAGGGAGGACCGGGAATGTGGCCCTCACAGCCCAAGCATCTACTTCTTCCCAAGAGAAAGAGAGATCTGGGACTGTGGTCTTTTCAACGCAGGCTGTTTCAACTTCTCGTGAGAAAGAGAGAGCTGGGAGTATGGCCATCTCAGCAGCACAGGCTACCACCAATACTTACCTGGAGAAGTTAAACCATGCCGTTAGACAGGCTACCACCAATACTTACCTGGAGAAGTTAAACCATGCCGTTAGACCTCAGAAGAAGGAGGGTTTACCTGACCAGAGAGCTAATGTATCCAAACTCCCAACCCCCAGACCCAGTGTGAGAGACCGTCACATGAGTCTCCCAGTGGCTAAACCTCAGAAGGACTTAGACCCTCTGTCCACTTTCATGATGTTAAGGGCCCAACAGAGAACCTACGTCTCGGTGTTGCCTCAGAACCATACAAGCACCCCAGGTAGAGTATGAAATAGATACGATATGATATTTTACTGTCCATGTTCATGGTAATTCACCATGACAAGCAGTATTCACAGCAACATGGGTTTGTGAGATTATTTTAGGCCCTCTAAGCATTTAACTTATTAAATAAGTAAGTGAGTGATTTTCAGTGGCACAGGTGGAGCAGCAGACACCACAACCACCTACGACAGAAATGAGGCCTGGCTTCGATGTAAAGCCTGTTGCCTATGCAGTCACAGGAAATGACATCAGCGACCCTGAGGAAATCATTCAGCCTGTCCCTGAGGACAGACATAACAGCAAAGTCATACACGTCCAAGCCACAGGTACAGTGCAGTACTGTGGTTCACATTGAACTAAATAATCCTACTAAATATGTTCACCTATATTAATAGCTACATACTGTTACTAAACATTTACATAGCTACAGTATATTGATAACCAAATGCAGACGATGCTGTGAAAACTGATTCCATCGTCCCCTAACCATGAGCAGGTTGGCAATTATTGTGATGACTCATGTACTAGAGGCAGCTCTGCAGAGTGGTCACTATCTGGCACAGCCACGATGTCCTAAAATATTTTTTAAAACCTAACCTTAACCACACTGCTTACCTTATCCCTAACCCTAACCTTAAATTAAGACCATTTCATAAATTATTATGATATATAGTCAATTTGGACTTTGCAGCTGGCCAATCTAGAGGATATCACTCAGCTCTGCCTCCAGGACAAGATTCATCCCAATAAACATAAAGCTGCTAACCATGACACACGTCCAATTCTGAGCACAGTTACAGCCGCCTCCCCTCCCTCTGTGCTGCAGAGAGTCAGTTCTGGGCGTACAGAGAGCTGCAGGCGTTTGCTCTGCCCTGCCTGTCCAGAGCCAGGGAGTTGGGACTGACCAACACAGCCTGTGGAGACTACAGCACCCTGTACCCGGACCACACACGTTTCCTACTGAAACAGCAGGAGAAGGAGCTCAGCATTCGACAGGGCCAGGGTGAGACACACACACATTTACCAAACACAACCAGTCAGGCATCCATCATGGTTGGACACTGGTGTATATATGTGTTGGCTTATTCTGGCGTGTTCTTCCTTGACTTTCCATTTGTTTAGTAGATTTCTGATAAACCGTGTTTAAGCCACGATTGAAAGGATTAAAATAATACAAATTAAGGTAATAATATACTGCAGCCTAGTAATTGAATCTGAATGTCTCATTTTATGGCCTGACATATAGAAGAACTTGTTTGATGTTGTGTTGCAGACCCAGAGGCTTTGTTTAACTATGTGGCACTGATACATGTCCTTGTGACAGTGAAGGACCTGCTCTTCAAGTGTGACCTTAGCACTGCAGTGGGTCAGTATACAGGAGTTGAAAATGTCACCTCCAGCACACTACTATTCAACAATGCTTTTAATTGATCGCAAACGATGGTTTTGTCCTCTATACATCTGGAATTCCCCTCTTTTTGGTTCTGTAACAGAGTACCTATCCAAGGCCATAGAGGCCTGCGCGGGGCAGAGTCTGGACAAGCTGGTGAGAAAGCTGGAGATTATTCTATATCTCAGTCAGAAAAAACAAGAGGCCAACCCTAAGATACTGGAACTGCAGGAACAGCTGACCACATGGGTGCAGAGCAAGAGCAAAGGGGTCCAAAACTCCAATGTGAGTTTTCTTTCCTATCAAAATGCATATGGATATGAAAAGAAAAAGTTGCAATTCATTCAACATGACAGCTAAAAGGCACGATAGGATCTACAGTATGTGAACTTTACCACAAACCCGACTACGTTGTGAAAGTCATCATAATTGATGACTGTAGTATTTCAGAGGTAAATACGTTTTATATTGTAGGTTCTGGTGATAATAACAATGGACTTGGACTGTGCCAGAGCTATGCTCATTAAAGCCCTGAGCCAAGTCACAGGTAAGGAAACTTTCTCGCTTCTCTCAGACTTGACCTAATATTGTCTAGTTTGTATTACTCAGTAATGCCAATTCCAGCAGACATGGCCTGTTGCGGTGCATTTATCTTACACTTGCTCACGTTTTTTATTTAATAGTCTTATGCAAATTTACTTTACTAATCAGCCCCACCCTATCTGTGTGTGTGTGTGTGTGTGTGTGTCCCAGGTGATACTGTAGCTGCACTGTATCCTGAGGAGAGTCGAAGTAAGCTGGAGGGTTCGAAAGTTCTAGATAGGCGAGTATCTCCCAAAACTCTATTTATACATACTTCTTTTGTTTATTGGAACTCCTATTGAGAAATGATACTGTCATGCCTTCTCCCAGCCTGCAGCGTAGCTGCTGTGTGGTGGTGTGTAGTCAGCACATGGGAGCAGACTTCCCCTGGGACTGTTTCTCCCTGGTGGTGGAGTACAGCAACACAGAACACTCGCCCTGGGCTGCCATCTGCACAGAGAGGAACATCACCCACATCACCTTCCAGACCAGGATACCTAATTCCTCTGGTTTGTATTGAACTCAGCAGGAAGATGATTATTTTAAATGGTGTTAATTGCTTCTTGGCCATTTCTCATGAAATTCTGAAATGATCGATCAATTATGATAATCGAATGTATTTATAGAGCCCTTTTTACAACAGCAGTTGTCACAAAGTGCTTATACAGAAACCCAGCCTTAAACCCAAGAGAGCAAGCAATGCAGATGTAAAGGCACTATAATAATCAATACTCCTTTCACCAATTTCCATTTGTGTGTGCTTGCCTGTCTGTATTTGTATTAATCCATCAGTGAGTGACCCTGAGTCTTGGTCCCTGGAGCAGAGTGTCCCCTTCGTGTTGTTTGTGACCGAGGGTCTGCTCAGCTGTCCTCTGTTGCTTCAGATACTGGAATCAACGTGGGTCTTCTTTCCACTGAATCATTTGAAGTCACTTCTGAAATCCGTTGACTTTATTGGCCTTATTTCTTGGAGTAGGTTTGAGGATGTGTCTCTTTGTTGCAGGTGTAATATGACTGTATTGGAGAGGAGCCACTCTCAGTCCTTACAGATGCTTGGAGGGACTCACCACTATGCTGTGATTACAGTAGACGAAAGCACTGCAGTCATCATTCAAGTAGGTCCTCCTGGCCAGTCTCAGTGAGGAGAGAGCCTTGCTCTGTCTCTCTTTAGAATGATCTTATCCATTGTTTAGTTGTGTCCCAATAAATGTTCTTCAGAAGAATGTCTCTCCACCAAAATGGACTGTATGCCCATGGCCTTCTCCCTTCATACACTCCCCTTTCTATCCTATTATTACATTGTTGAATAACACATTTCCCAGTTGATAACACTTTTCTATCTGTTTCTGTCTCATACCTAGAAGAACTGTAGGTTAAGACATTATTCTCAAACTGTGCATGTGTGTTCTTTGCTCTGGTCTCCCCCATCACCAGGAGCAGGAGGAGCTGTGTCAAGAGCGGGCCTGTGAGAGTCTAGTGATTCGACTGACTGCTCTGTCTCTGCAGTACAGCTGCTGCTGGCTCATCCTTCACTGCCAGCAGGACTCTGGGTTAGTACTCACCACCCAACGCACACACATTTCCCACAGAATACATTTTTGAGTTGTCTTTGTGGTCGTCTCTGTGGGTGTAGGTTGACCAGTGAGGGCTTCAACAACCTGGTGTTGGTCTACTCCTCTCTGGTGCTGTTTGGCCTCAAGACTGAGGACCTGGATGTCAAGGTAAAATACATTTAATCTCTCATCAAAATCAACCATGCAAGTCTGATACAACATTTCTATGAATGCTTTGCTGACTTATTTCTCTCAATACCAGGTGCTGATTGTATCAGAAGTGGTGGACATTGCCAAATGGATCTGCCAGATAGCCTTCCATACACTGCTGTCCAGTGACAGAGATCCTCTCAGCTACCTGGACAGAGAGTGGCTTTCTGTGATTTCCTCAAAGGTGACTAGTAACTACTGTAGTCTTACCAAACTGCCTTTTTATCTCTCAGTGGCATGTGGTATTTTCATCCTTTCCACTGCTATTATTATCATTTGGTTCGAGTTATTAATCAACCTACCGGGGTGTTTACAAACACGACAGGAACAAGGTCATCCACATGTGTTGATTCAAAAAAAAATTATACTGTAGAACTTTGTTCTAAAGCTGTATCTGTACCCATTGGATGCAGTGATCACAATACAGTGGCTATATCAGGGAAGCCAAAGTTCCAAAAGCTGGGCCTAAAATAGTGTATAAGAGATCATACAAAAGATTTAGCTGTGACCCTTATGTGGATGATGTTAAAGAAATGTTGTTGACCTGATGTGATTAATAAGGAGCATCCAGACACTGCACCTGATGAATTTATGAAATTGCTTCTTTCAATTATTGATAAACATGCACCTATTAAGAAACTCAATGTTAGAACTGTGAGGGCACCATTGATGAGGATATGGAAAAACTGTACGGTTGAAAGTGATGTGGCAAATATGTCTGGCTGCACATCTGACTGGCTGACTTACTGCAAATTGAGAAATTATGTGACTAAACTCAACAAATCGAAGAAGAAACTGTATTATGAAGCCAAGACTAATTGTATAAAAAAATTAAATTAAATTATGGGCAGAAAGACAAATTAAACTCCATCTTTCATCAAATCAGATGGTTTATTCATCACAAAACCATTTGATGTTGCCAATTATTTTAATGATTACTTCATTGGCAAAGTGGGCAAACTTAGGCAGGAAATGCCAACAACGAACAGTGAGCCATCGTATTCATGCATAAAAATACAAATAATGAAAAAAAAGCATTGCAAGATAGAATTTTGGTTGATTCTTTTTGACTAACCTCCTGGCATTGACAACTTAGATGGAAAGCTACTGAGGATGGTAGCTGACTCTTTAGCCACTCCTATCCGTCATATCTTTAATCTGAGCCTAGAGGAAAGTCTTTGTCCTCAGGCCTGGAGGGAAGCCAAAGTCATTCCGCTACCCAAGAGTGGTAAAGTGGCCTTTACTAGTTCTAACAGCTGACCTATCAGCTTGCTGCCAGCTCTTAGCAAACTGTTGGGAAAAATTGTGTTTGACCAAATACAATGGTATTTCTCTGTAAACAAATGAACAGACTGTCAGCATGCTTATAGAGAAAGGCACTCAACATGTACTGCACTGACACAAATGAATGATGATTGGTTGAAAGAAATTGATATGAAGATTGTGGGACCTGTACTGTTAGATTTCATCACAGCAGTTGATATTATTGACCATTAACTTGTTGAGAACTTATGTGCTATGGCTTTTCAACCTCGGCCATATCGTGGATACAGAGCTATCAATCTAATAGAACTCAGAGGGTTTTCTTTAATGGAAGCTTCTATAATGTCAAACATGTAAAGTATGGTCTATAGCAGGCAGGTCTCTATGCCCTCTACTTTTTTCTATTTTTACCAATGACCTTCCACTCGCATTAAACAAAGCATGTGTGTCCATGTATGCTGATGATTCAACCATATAAGCATCAGCAACCACAGCTAATGAAGTCACTGAAACCCTTAACAGAGTTGCAGTCTGTTTTGGAATGGGTGGCCAGTAGTAAACTTGTCCTGAACATCTCTAAAACTAAGGGCATTGTATTTGGTACAAATCATTCCCTAGGTTCTAGTCCTCAGCTGAATCTGGTAATGAAGGGTGCGATCCAGAACAAGTTGAGGAGACTAAATGACTTTGCGTTACCTTAGATTGTAAACTGTTATGGTCAAAACATATAGATTCAATGGTTGTGAAAATGGGGAGAGTTCTGTCTGTAATAAAGAGAATCTCTGCTTTTATAACACTGCAGTCCAAAAAGAAAGTCCTGCAGGCTCCAGTTTTGTCTTATCTTGAATATTGGCCAGTTGTGTGGTTGAGTGCTGCAAGGAAGACCTAGTTAAGCTGCAGCTGGCCCAGAACAGAGCGGCACGTCTTGCTCATTTTAATCAGAGGGCTAATATAAATACTATTCATGCCAGTCTCTCTTGGCTAAGAGACTGACTGCATCACTTCTTCTTTTTTATGAGAGACATTGTGTTGAAAATTCAAAATTGTTTGCATAGTCAACTTAAACTCATCTCTGACACACACACTTACTCCATCAGACATGCCACCAGGGGTCTTTTCACAGTCCCCAAATCCAGAACAAATTCAAGAAGGCGTACAGTATTATATTGAGCCATTGCAAAAACAGATAAAGCAACACCACACGGCACAACACCTCTCCCCTATTTGACCTAGATAGTTGGTGTGTATGTATTGATATGTAGGTTATGTGTGACATTTTTAAATGGATCTAGTTCTGTCCTTGAGCTGTTCTTTTCTATTAATGTTCTGTATTATGTGTCATGTTTTGTGTGGACCCCAGGAAGAGTAGATACTGCTTTTGCAACAGCTAATGGGGATCCTAATACCAAATGAATGTAGTTAATTTCAGAGTGCTGTATAATAGTGCCGATTTCATCATTTAGTTAATGACGGAAGCATACAGTTTACACAGAGGGAATTAGTTGTCCCAGTGGAGGGTCTGTGTGCGTGTGTGCGACTGTGTTTGTATGTGTATTTGCTCTTGTGTATTTGGATGTACAGTACCAGTCAAAAGTTTGGACACACCTACTAATTCAAGGGTTTTTCTTTATTTTTACTATTTTCTACATTGTAGAATAATAGTGAGGACATTAACACTATGAAATAACACATATGGAATCATGTAGTAACCAAAAAAGTGTTCAAATAGCCACCCTTTGCCTTGATGACAGCTTTGAACACTCTTGGCATTCTCTCAACCAGCTCCATGAGGTAGTCACTTGGAATGCATTTCAATTAACAGGTGTGCCTTTGTGGAATTCCATTCCTTCTTAATGCGTTTGAGCCAATCAGTTGTGACAAGGTAGAAAATAGTAAAAAATAAAGAAAAACCCTTGAATGAGTAGGTGTGTCCAAACTTTTGACTGGTACTGTGTGTGTGTGTGTCTTTTTGCGTGTGTGTACGTGTTTGTTTATTTGGTCTCACCGGCTGCTCTTCCCTTATGTCTTCCCTCCAGGAGGAGAGGTGCCTCTTAGGTTTCCCCTGTGTGAACCCTTTGGTGGCCCAGCTGATGTTGAGTAGGGGCCCCTCTCTCCACTGGCTCCTGGGGGCCTCCCTCTCCCAGCTGCAGGAGCTGCTCCCTGAGGTCCCTCACAAAGTTGTCAAGGTGACCTGGCCAGCCATCTCCTCTCACGAGTTTCCTAGTCTTGTCATACATCTTGCCTTCATTGGGAAGAAAATATGGGGTTGTCTCTTACTTTTTTGTATATTACAATGTAGATGTATGCGTTTTCCATATGCTATGGAACATCTGCATCCTCATCATTCCGAACTTTGTCTTCAGTTATGTTTTATCAGCCAAACTCTGTGATGGTGCTATATTGATAATACAAACTTGAAATAATTATCTTCTTATTTCAGCTCTTCAGTGACACCACGTCTCTGTACAAGCTGACTGCGGCTGCCTCCTCCACAGAGTCTCACAATGACTTCACTCATCAGAAAGACCACAATAGCCCCACTGAGCCTTGGGCCACAAGCAGAGACAATCAATACACACACACCGACACTCATACAAGCCGCGATCCACACGCCGACTGCAACCGTCACACACACCGCGACCCAGAACCATTCAACTCCATCTGCTTCCTCGCTGGCTCCCCCAGTGCTGAGAGTGTAGCGGGGAGCTTCTATGAAGAAAGCTCTGTCATGACCAAGGAAGACGGTGCAGACTTCCAGGTGGACTTGAGTCCCTCCTTCGGCTCCCAGCAGGCCCCTTTTCAGCACACCTGGAGCCACAACCCATGGGAGGTAGAGGAGAGCAATGAGCTGAAGTTTGTAGGCTGGAATAGGGGAGGAGAGGAGTGGACGGGCAGCGCACCCCTGCACCAGGAGTCCTGTGGCTCCCCCAGAAACTACGCGCCAGAAAATAAATTTCCGACGGGCCTCTCATCCTCATTCAGCTACAGCACCAACACACAGAGACCAGCATACTCCAACAACCAGATGTACTCGTTCTCTACAGTAGGGTACAGTGACCGGCTGCACTACCCTGATGTCAGCCACTACCCCAGCCTGGCCACGCCTAGAGGAGCTCTGGCATGGGGGGGCAGTAGCAGTGGCAGCCCCTACAGCACTGCCCTGGGGAGGGGAGACATGAGTGTGTCACCTGACTATGGGACCAGTTACAGAATGGGGATGGAGAGGAAGAGGAGAGCAGAAGGCCCAGAGATGGCTGGCACAGGTGAAGACTGAGAGTAACATGTTTAGAGTGCTGAGAAATCAAGTTTGCATTTAAATAGGTTTTTAGAGAACTCCTTTAGTCATTTGGAAAAGTTCCAATATAGCCTGAAGTGTGAAAAGAACATAATTATTTATGTAAATGTGAGCAATTACAAGATTTTGTCCTGTTCATGTATTTCACTCTTCTTATTTCCCTCCAGTTTTAACACCATTGAAGAGGGGAAAGCTCAGTTATGAGAAGGTGCCAGGCCGAAGTGATGGACAGACAAGACTAAGGTTTTTCTAAAATGTCTCATATTTATGAAGTGGCAAAATAGTAAGAATGACCTGAATGAACAGAAAACTCTTAAAACTTACAAGGATAGAATCCTGTCACTCCCTTGCCCTGTCTACAACTAGTGATATTCAGTATGTAAGAAATAGAGGTACAGTGCCTTCCAGAAAGTATTCATACCCCTTGACTTATTCCACATTTTGTGCTACAACCTGAATTCAAAATGGATTACTTTTATTTTGTTTGTCACCCATCTATACACAATACCAGATAATGACAAAAAGAAAATGTGTTTTTAGAAATCTTGGGAAATGTATTGAAAATGAAATACAGAAATATCTTATTTACATAAGTATTCACACCCCTGAGTCAATACTTTGTAAAGCACCTTTGGCAGCAATTACAGCTGAGTCTTTCTGGGTAAGTCTCTAAGAGCTTTCCACGCCTGGATTGTGCAACATTTGCCCATTTTATTTATTGAAAAATTCTTCCAGATCTGTCTAATTGGTTGTTGGCTAGACAACCATTTTCAGGTCTTGCCGTAGATTTAAATCAGAAGTATAACGTGGCCACTCAAGAACATTCAGTTTCTTCTTGGTAAGCAATATTTGACCTTGTGTTTTAGGTTATTGTGCTGCTAAAAGGTGAATTCATCTCTCAGTGTCTGGTGGAAAGCAGACTGAACTAGGTTTTCCTCTAGGATTTTGCCTGTGCTCCATTCAGTTTCTTTTTTATTCTGAAAAACTCCCCAGTCCTTAACTATTACAAGCAAACACATAACATGATGCAGCCACCACTATGCTTGGAAATATTGAGAGTGCTACTCAGTAATGTGTTGTATTGGATTTGTCCCAAACATAAGACTTTGTATTTAGGACATAAAGTGAATTGCTTTGCCACGTTTTTTTTTGCAGTATTACTTTAATCACTTGTTGCCAACAGGTTGCATATTTTTTTAATATTTGTATTCTGTACAGGCTTCCTTCGTTTCACTCTGTCAAATTGGTTAGTATTGTGTAGTAACTACAATGTTGTTGAGCCATCCTCAGTTTTCTCCTATCATAGCCATTAAACTCTGTAACTGTTTTTGGCCTCATGGTGAAATCCCTGAGCGGTTTCCTTCCTCTCCGGCAACTGTGTTAGGAAAGACGTCTGTATCTTTGTAGTGACTAGGTGGAGTGACTAGGGATATTCAATGTATAGGTCCCCTTCAATAGGTGCCCTTCTTTGCGAAAACCTCCCTGGTCTTTGTGGTTGAATCTGTGGGTGAAATTCACTACTCGACTGAAGAACCTTACAGATAAATCAAAAATCATGTTAAATGTTATTATTGCACACAGAGTGAGTCCATACAAGTTATTTAGGCTTGCCACAACAAAGGGGTTGAACACTTCTTGACTCAAGACATTTCAGCTTTTCATTTTAAATGTTTAATTCCACTTTGACATTATGGTGTATTGTGTGTAGGCAAGTGACACAAAATCTCAATTTAATCCATTTAAAATTCAGGCTGTAACATAACATTTCTAAAAAGTCAAGGGGTATCAATACTTTCTGAAGGCTCTGTAATATACCATAGGTTCTTGAGTGTTTTATAGGACACTATTAAATGTTCAACTGTTGTTAGGAAAATAATCATACATTTGTTTAAGTTGTTTTTTTAATAAAAATGTTGTGAATCTTTTTATAAGAAGGATGCGTGTAGACAGTTTTGTGTAATTTTGGCTTTTACAAATTCATATAAAAATATGACGTTAAAGATACTGAAATGTTGTCCTCTATCTTTCTTTGCTTTTGCCAGAACATGTTAAGCATTGTATCAGGACCATGAACAAGACCGGATTAATATTTATGAACTCAAATGAATGTATGTTAGTAATTTCCATGAATTCAAATGTTCACTTAGTGCATATCTAAACATCTTCTGTCTAGTCCAATGCTTTCGTCCTGTGACCTTTCCGTAGCAGTCAACTGTCTCCATGGTTAGTGTTTTTAGCTGTGCCGCAGTGAGAAACAGCAGGTGGACTGGACATCAGGACTGCAATAAAAGCTCCATTCACAAGCATAGCCACTGTATTTACCGACAATAAGGGACTAAGACTATACTGGTCCCAAATACCTCAGTTACAACTTGTAAAAATGCTTTATGTAGTCAGATAGACACTGCATTTCCACTGCCATGTGAATAGTTGCTGAGAGAAACATTTTGCAGGGTTCGAGAGAATTCCAAAAGGAATACTACATATATTCTATTTGGGAGGTGTGTGTGAAATAACCATTGGGAAAGTAAAACGTGCTTTGTATTTGTTTTTGCTGGGGATTCAGTTTTATATGGATTGTCCCTGCACTGAAAATAAGGATAGTTTTTTTCTCTGTAATTGACCTGCAATTTAGTCCTTGGCATTCTGACTTGATACATAAATAATTTTACACTCTAAAATTAGTCAGTTTACGTTAGATTAAATACCCAGATACATTATTATTACGAATACTACTTTTACATAGAATAATATTTCATAATCAGAACATTTTATGAAGGTTCTATTTTTCCAGCTAAAACTGATAGTCCCCCCCCCACCCCACTTCATTTCAGAGCTCAAAAGGTAGTTTTTCATTTAGCACAGAAATCCTCTTATCACTGTCTCTCAGAGTGTGGAGAGAGTGCTTATCTCCACCAGCCAGCAGACTGAAGCCTGCTCCCGCAGGAATGAGCCTCAGACAAAGAGCCCCCGAGGGCATTGATTCCTGCCAGCAGCAAACCTCCTCTGTCCATAAGCTACACACACACACACACACACACACAGACACATACACACCATAAATAACCACCAAGCTAGCCTTTCGTTTCGGTTATATGTCTCTGGCCACATTGCCTTAACAACAAGCCTAACAAAAAGACCAAAAGGGGGTGTTTTTAACGGCAAGCAAAACAAAAGCTGAGGGAGAAAATGATTAAAGAAGTCCAACACGTGGAGGCTAAATCAACGTCAGTGTAATGGTCCAGTAATTGGTCCTGCCTGCCACACTTTGGCCCTGGATTGAATAGGTGACATATTGTGAGAATTAACAGGCTGTTCAAATCTAACCTTCAAAGCAGAATTCTTTCCTAACCACCTCAAAGGTCAGGCTACAACTCTGATTGTTTTATAACACTATGTTCTTCTAGATCCAGTACTTTGATTGGACAGGCTCTCGATGTGAACGTCAGTTGAAAGGAGACGTTAACATTTACTTTTGTAATTGTAGTCTCTGCATAGTTGTTTCTTTAGCTACACTGATGTTTCTTTTTATTCTGATGACACCACTACAGCATGGCTATCTTACTGCATTTGATGTTTAGGCAGTTCAATAAGATCTACAATTGAACAAAACTGACTAATGTATTTTTTTTTCACTTCGCCATAGGAGCTTTATGTTGTTTTCTTCAGTGTCGTCAAGCCGATTGGTTCTTTACCCCCACACACCACCCTCCGTGACAGGAAAACCAAAGCTAAAGCCGAGCTACAGTCCACAGCTCTTCAGATAAAAGTCCTTTGCTGAGCTAAATTTTATGATCGTGGTCATGGTGGAGTAAATGCTCTGGGAGAGTGCTGGGCAGCGTTCAGCAGGAAAATGTTGTGGAACATTGCAGATAGAAATGTCATGAATAAATCTGACAATGTGATACCTTATTCTACATGTCAGAGAGGCATGTTTATTCTACATAATACATTTCTCTCTGAACATTCCACAAAGTTGTGCCCTGGCCCTACTGAATGCGGCCCTGGAGTGTATTCATTAAGTCTTGCAACGTAAACCGTTTACTGCTTATGAACCAAATGGAAGCGAACGGAACAAAACTGGGAGGGATCTACCTGAATTTGTCCGATAGAAACTCAAGTTTTAGTTGCAAAACTGTTTCCGTTTGGAGTTAACGGTTTCGTTGCTAAATGTTTTGCAACAGAATCGGCGTAATGAATACATCCCTGGTGTGAGGATGGGGACGTAGGGACTGGCTGGCTGGCTGAAGGGGCCTACTGCCTGCTGTGAGTGCGTCTGCAGACCTGAGGCCGAGTAGAGTGGAGAGAGCAGGGGAGAGGGGAACCCACCATTGCAGGTGCAGCCCCTTGGAAGTGCAGCAAGGCCCATGAATGGCAGCAATTCAGGGCCGGCCCCATTGGGCCTGTTCTCCAGGCCCCAGCGCTAATCCCAGGCCCTAATCGGATTATGTAAATTCCTACTCCACACAGAGAGACTTTTATGGAAGGCTGCGTCTTTGAAACAACACTTGAAGGGTGTAAAAAAGAACATTAACAATTGGTTAAACTAGACGTCGTTTTTAAAAATCTGAAACGGAGGTTGAAAGTGGGAGGCGGAGAGAGAGGGTGTAGGAGAGGTGGGCCGAGGAGGAGGGGTTGTAGAGAGATGGTTTGACTTGCGCTCATGCTTGTGGCTCAGGGAAGGACCAGCCTGCTCGCTCCCCATGCTCCCCCTGTAATTTATGTGTGGCCCCTGGAATGGCTCAACAAGATTACCATAGTCATAACAAAACACGCATTGTTAAACTGTCAATCTGGATATGGTATTTTTACCTTTTGTGGCCCAATCAGGGTGAATTCAGTGGTAGCAGGACTGGTGATATCAAAGTTTTACTGAATGGGTTACCCATGGTTGATGTTTGCGCATAGAAAGGAACAAATGTCCGGAATTGTAAGGGAAGGATCAGGAATGGAAACGTCTCAGTTTCAGCTCAATAGGAATTTATTTGTAAGCGTAATGTTAGCTTTTAAAAGTCACATCGTTGCGTATTAAAATTCATGAATCATTTAGTGAAATGACTCAACAAAAAGGAGTGGATGATACGAAAGTAAAAGTTTTCCAATGTTCTCTGAAATTGTTAAACGTATGATATTACATCAGTGTTCATATGTTTACCGCTAACCTATTGGTCATTTCTTTGTTTACAGACAGAATGGAACACCCAACGGGAAACACAGTGGTCTGCGGCTGGAAACATCACTCTTGAGTTGAACACCACAATGCAGCAGACTGGAGGAGAGGCTCAACGACCGCACACGTCACACAATAGGGGCTCGCCCAGCTATAAAAATGTGAGATGTATGCGCCAGCCTTCCCTCTCTCCATCCCTCCCTCTCACACACAGTCATCAGAGTATGAGAAGGCTGTGACTGACTGGACCTACTACACACAGGACTGGACTACTACATTGGGCTACTGCAGCAGCCAACACTGATGACCTGAGGTACACACTTCTGCTACCTGATACCTCTGTCTGCACGCTACAGCACTTACCAGGTGAGATCAGGGACAATAAAGTGGATTTTTTTTGTTTTTTTCCTCTGAGGTTTTCCTTTATTGAATTGCAGAATTGTTGGAGTAAAAAATTGTTGGAATGAAAATGTTAAGGAATCTCATGAAAGATGGAACACATTTTCCGCTTTTATTCTTTTGTGTACCATTCAGAAATAAATAGTTCAACACAACAGAAGTGTATTTATTTGTATGTACGCTAATCGTGACGAACACACTAGCATCCTCTGTATGCATTGACTGAAGGTCAGACCTTTTCCATAAACATGTATTTTCATGATGGTATTTCTCCTCTTCTGAAGGTGAAACTGAATTCCAATATCAAATGCATTACATTAGTCATACTTAAACTATATTTTACATCTATTTCTTACCATTACGGTGTTAATGCACCATATTTCAGTCATCGTGGAGATTTCGGTGCAATTCAAATGTTATGTGACACCACCATACTGCATTTCTGCCTGGGGTCTGCGCCAGAAATGGCACCCTATTCCCTATACAGTGCACTACTTCTGATTAGACAAAAGTTGTGCACTATAGTGCCGTTTCAGACTAAACTCCAGAGAAAAACATGTCACATAACATTCAAAGAACATTTACTTTTACCATGGGCTAAGTAGTGCACTATATAGGGAATAGGGTGTAATTCCAGTAGAACAACACCGTGGTAGTTTTGATTCTGTGTAGATTTCTCTCTAAAACACTTCCCTCTCCTCCCCCCTCCAGGAGAGCAGCACGATGACCAAGAAGGTGTTCACCAACACACGGGAGCGTTGGCGGCAGCACAACGTCAACACTGCCTTCACTGAGCTCCGCAAGCTCATCCCCACCCACCCGCCAGAGAAGAAGCTGAGCAAGAACGAGATCCTGCGGCTGGCCATGCGCTACATCAACTTCCTGGTGCAGTTGCTGGAGAGCCAGAGTGGTCAGCCGGCCTCGCACTCCCCAACCGCCCTGCTCACCTTCCTCAGGGGCAACGTGGAACGTCTCCACTCCTCCTCCAGGACCTGGGGCCTGGCCAGCGACACTGACGCCCCCTCCCCTGGATCAAGCTGTGACAGTACCGAGGCCTGGTAGTGTGCCTGCTGCAGTTTCCTCTGATGGGTGATCATCATCTACCACTCCCTGGGGTAAAACTGTCTGTCACCATACCCCCACCCATAAACTCCATTTTAGCTCTGCAACACTTGAGGGGGACAGTGTTGGTGGTGATGGCAAGCAGAGGATGTTTGTGTGGTGTTTGTGGGTGATGCTGTCCCTGCTGAAATAAAGAGATGGAGATGGATGTATTTAGCTACACTTGTATGTTTGAAATTATGACGGGATGATGGGAGCCTTGTGAAATGTAATCTGTTATCTGCATGGATGTACCGGTAGCTTGGATGTATTCCCATCTTCATGTCTGACATGTATGTTCATCCTGTCAGTGGTGAAAGATGTCTGCATCAAAAATGTTTCGTTTTGAAATGAGAAATAAGGATGCATTAAGGCCATGAAGGACAATTTAAAGGATTAAGAAATAGAAAATGTCAAGGATTTTTTTTTTTGGGGGGGGGGGGAGTAATTTCAGGAAAGATAAAGTGGGGGGGGGGGGAGTAATTTCAGGAAAGATAAAGTCTTGTCCAATTCACCAAGGACTGCAATCCAATTACAAAAGTCTATGGAGATTTGTTTTTTGTGTGCTGAATCTCTGATTCTGACCTTGCTTATTTGCAAAGCACTATTTATTATCAAATCCTGCAATATGACCACATTCCTTGAGTGACACATTGATCTTATATGTATTGATTACGTACAGAATTGATTGATTATTTATTTGGACGACAGGGAATGAGCTGAAGGATAACACAACTGACAATCCTCTTTGAAATATGTTTCAACTGTAGGACTGTTTTGTATGAACACATAACAGGAATAGTTTTTGTTGTCTGTCCATTCAAGTATTTATCCATCTTGCTCTTTTTGTACAATAGGCATGTCATGTAGCCAAAGATTTTTATTTTACCATCTTTTCTCAAGGCTATTGTGATTAATATGCTTTTTGTAAAATGTTGGTTAATATTGTTATGTTATTTATTGGAACTATTTATTTAATAAATTATTTGTAAATTAATAAAAAAATACTTTGTTTGAATTTATCAAAAGTAATTAAGTGCCGTCCTCTTATCGTTAAAAGAGGATTCCATTGACACCATGCAACCATTTTTACTGATGTAACAGAAAGTGCCGATCCAGTAAGTCAAGAGTACAGCTGCTCCCTGTGTGTTTGTACTGGTCCATTCTGGATCCCCTAGTCTAGTAAAGCCCTTGTTCCCTCTCAATGGGCCAGTAATGGCCATCCCTCTGATTGTCCACTACAAACACCCTGACCACCGTGTGGACACAGCAACCACCCCTGACCTCTGAACCCTTATCTAGTGTCCGAGGACAGAGGGAAGGGAAGAGTAAAAGGACAGCTTAACTTGTGCCCTGCAGTCACACAGGTCACCATGCAGTCAAACCCTGACCACTGACCCAACAAGCAGATGTAGTACTGCTCATCCTGAGGGTCTCCCATGGGCTCTTGGTGTGTTTTTCAAATCACAAATCTTTGTAAACAAAGTGAAACAGTGAAATGCTTACTTACGGCCCTTCCAAACAATGCAGAGAGAAAAATATATATAAATAACACGAGGAATAAATACACAATGAGTACCGAGTCGATATGCTGGGGTACGAGGTTATTGACGTAGATGCACTACATGACCAAAATTAATATGGAGTTGGTCCCCCCTTTGCTGCTATAATAGCCTCCACTCTTCTAGGAAGGCTTTCCACTAGATGTAGGAATATTGCTGCGGGAACAATGTTTCAGCATTGTCATGCTGAAACAGGAAAGGGCCTTCCCCAAACTGTTACCAAAGTTGGAAGCACAGAATTGTCTAGAATGTCATTGTATGCTGTAGCATTTAGATTTCCCTTCACTTGAGCTAAAGGTCCTAGCCCGAAATATGAAAACAGCCCAAGACTATTATTCCTCCTCCACCAAACTTTACAGTTGGCACTATGCATTTGGGCAGGTAGGATGCGGTCTCCTGGCATCTGTCACATGGTGATCTTAGGCTTGTGTGCTGCTGCTTGGCCATGGAAACCCCTTTCATGAATCTCCTGAAGAACAGTTTTTGTGCTGACATTGCTTCCAGAGGCAGTTTGAAACCTTGGGAGTGAGAATAGCAACCGAGGACAGACAATTCTTTACACGCTACGCACTTCAGAACTCCGCGATCCCGTTCTGTCAGCTTGTGTAGCTTACCACTTCAGTAAAGCCATTCTACTGACAATGTTTGTCTATGGAGATAGCATGGCTGTGTGCTCGATTTTATACACCTGTCAGCAACGGGTTTCGCTGAAATAGCCGAATCCACTAATTTGAAAGGGTGTCCACATACTTTTGTATATATTGTGTATGTACAGTGCCTTCAGAAAGTATTCACACCTCTTGACTTTTATTGTCCCCAACACAAGGTGCACCTGTGTAATGATCATGCTGTTTAATCAGCTTCTTAATATGCCACACATGTCAGGTGGATGGATTATCTTGGCAAAGGAGAAATGCTCAATAGCAAGGATGTAAACAAATTTGTGCACAAAATTGGAGAGAAATATGCTTTTTGTGTATATGGAACATTTCTGGGATTTTTTTTTGCTCATGAAACATGGGACCAACACTTTAAATGTTGCGTTTAGATTTTTGTTCAGTGTGGCTTGCTAATTCTCTGTACAGACAATGATTATGACAGCAATTCAGTTCTAACCATAAATTCATATTTTGTGGCACTGGCCTTAGACGATTGAAGTTCAATATGTAGCCTAGATGTAGGCCTTGTAGGCTCACGTTAACTAACTAGCTAACTTAGCTTGTTCATTGTTGCCCATGTTAGGAAGTTAGGCTAGCAAGCATTTTAGCTAGGTAGCCTATGACAACAAAAACTAAAAGTGTATTTACTGTATGACAGAGCCATAGACCGTTTAGCCAACATGAAAGAGAGGAGGATGACATTGGCATTCAACTAGTCTACAGGTAGGTCACATTGTTTTTTATTTTACTTGTGTGCACACACGCACGCACGCACGCACACACACACACACACACATACACACACAGATCAGTACCATGGACAGCAACATGATATTTAGCAGCATTGATTGATCTAAATCGTTTTTTGATATCTAAGTTTGTTTTCGGTGTATTAAACTAATGTATGTAGACTTGTTGATGTGTAAATGTTTAAGTTGAAATGTTGCTGGAAAGCGGAGGCAGTGCTCATGTTGTCAAAAATAAACTATTTAACTAACTATTTAGCAGTCTTATGGCTTTGTGTTAGAAGCTATTCTGGGTCCTGTTGGTTCCAGACTTGGTGCATTGGTACCACTTGCCTTGTGGCAGCAGACAGAACAGTCTATGACTTGGGTGGCTGGAGTCTTTGACAATTTTTAGGTCCTTCCTCTGACACTGCCTGGCATAGAGGTCCTGGATAGCAGGGAGCTTGGTTCCAGTGATGTAAGCACAACCCTCTGTAGTGCCTTGCAGTCGGAGGCCAAGCAGTTGCCATACTAAGCGGTGATGCAGCCAGTCAAGATGATCTCAATGGTGCAGCTGTTGAACTTTATGAGGATCTGAGGGCCCATGCAACATATTCTGAGGGGGAAGAGGCGTTGTCGTGCCCTCTTCACAATTGTGTTGGTGTGTGGACCATGATAATTCCTTAGTGATGTGGACACCGAGGAACTTGAAGCTCTCAACCCTCTCCACTACAGCCCCGTTGATATGGATGGGGCATGATCGGCCCTCTGTTTCCTGTAGTCCACGATCAGCTCCATTGCCTTGCTGACGTTGAGGGAGAGATTGTTGTCCTGGCACCTCACTGTCAGGTCAGTGACCTCCTCCCTATAGGCACTCTTATTGTCGTCTGTGATCAGGCCAACCACCATTGTGTCGTCACCAAACTTAATATTGGTGTTAGATTTGTGTGCGGCCGCACAGTCGTGGGTGAACAGGGATTACAGGAGGGGACTAAGCACTCACCCCTGAGGGGCTGGTCAGCGCATGCTCTAAGTACAAATCCTGATAATCTGTCTGTGAATGTTGACCTGTTTAAAGGTCTTACTCACATTGGCTACGGAGAGCGAGATCACACAGTCATCTGGAACAGCTGGTGCTCTCATGCATGGTTCAGTGTTGCTTTCCTTGAAGCGAGCGTAGAAGGAATTTACCTTGTCTGGTAGGCTCGTGTCACTTGGCAGCTCGCAGCTGGGTTTCCCTTTGTTGTCCGTGATAGTTTGCAAGCCCTGCCACGTCCGACGAGCATCAGAG
This sequence comes from Oncorhynchus kisutch, assembly GCF_002021735.2. Classification (NCBI taxonomy): domain Eukaryota; kingdom Metazoa; phylum Chordata; class Actinopteri; order Salmoniformes; family Salmonidae; genus Oncorhynchus; species Oncorhynchus kisutch. The sequence goes on along the minus strand of NC_034181.2, from coordinate 37,996,039 downwards.
CCGTCGTAGTAGGATTCGATCTTAGTCCTGGTTGACGTTTTCTCTATTCGATGACTCGTCGGAGGTCATAGTGGAATTTTCCGCTTACTGAGGCAAAATGTCACTGAAGTCAGATGCCAGTGTAGGTTACACAGGCTTTGCCATTTCTCTGTCCAATGGTATAATTTTGATATTTTCCCTTGATATAGATACGCACATCTTAGATTTAATAGACTTGAATTATTGAATTTCCCTGTAGGCTCTCCATCATGGATTACTATATAAGAACTGTGAAATTTGATTTAGAAAAATACATAAACTTACAGCAAAATAAATGTATTGAGAACAAAGGCCTATTTTGTCAAGTAAGTACCAAAAAGTACCCATTGTTACCCCCACTTAATAAGGGCTCCCGAGTGGCGCAGCAGTTTAAAGCACTGCATCTCAGTGCATGAGGCATCACTACAGTCCCTGGTTTGAATCCAGGCTTAATCACATCTGGCCATGATTGGTTCCATAGGGTGGTGCACAATTGGCCCAGCTTTGTCTGGGTTTGGCTGTCATTGTAAATAAGAATTTGAAATAAAAAGCTAGTTTAAAAAAATTTAATAATGTTCTATTAAATACAAAGAAAATACCAGTGGAAACAGTCATGTTAAATAAAGTTCTACTGATTGGTGAACAAACAGAAACAGAACAAACAGAAAGAAAAGTTTCCTTGGTCCACCATTGTGTTGGCCGAGACGTCATCAGCTAAGAAGACGATTACACCCCAAGGTCACAAGTCTACAGCTCTAATCACCTAGCCTGGTTAAACCAGCCTAAATGCGGAGCTCACCATTGTTAAACATTTAACCAGGCTACTAATCACCCATTGTCACTGTTTAAAATCTGCCCCGTGTCCTGACTGTGCCAACAGGCTGCAACTACTGAGCTGAAGAGTCAACTGTGAGTTGGTATAAGGCTTTAGGCCTTTTCTCCACCGCCATTAAACCTGCTAGTGGTGTGTAAACGGAGCAATGTGCAGCTGCTGGACGCAGGCATACAGCCTGTGGGAATGGACAGACGACTGCTCTTAATCCATTGATACACTAGACTAGAATCCTACTTCATTAGGATGACAGTACTACAGTGCCAACAGGTTTTCTATGCAGTTATACCCCCCTTAATCCATCCTCAGTTACAAAGCATTCCGGTTGTTTACAATGTATATGTATGTTACAATGTATATATGTCTGTGTCTTTTTGCTGTGCTAGTATTGATATATGGTAGAGAAATTGCACACATGATGCAGTACATGGATGTGTTGTTGCTCAGCAAACTATAGAACTCTTTTAAGGCCAAACAAATGTGACGTTTTCAACACAACACATAGGCCTTCAGTGTAATCATATTAAATCGAAGTATCATTTACTGTGTCATTTATGCACGTGATTCGCAGAAAACATCCAAACACTGTAGACGTTTCTCTGACATTTCTTTCTTCTTCAATGCTAACTCACTAGCTACTGAAAATCAAATCTGTATTCTGCTCATCTTATTCAAGTATATTTGCCTGATTGACTATTCTCTCCCAAGTACAGGGGTAATGGTCTATTGACAGCACATTTCCTTATCTGCGTCTAGCACACTGTCTGAATCTGTTATCACAATGGACCAGATCAGTGCAGGCAAGCCCTCTCACTCCCGGCTGAGGCGCCATGAAAAATAATTTCTGGAGCTGGGTGCCAACCGATAGGCCCTGAGCTCTTTATCCCCTTAAACCAATTCACACTCTGCATGTTTAAATATTTCAGCACCCCGCTTCTTCCCTATCCCCTCCTTTCCTCCCCCTCTTTTCTTCCTACCCATTGCTCTGGTCTTTCCCCAGCAGCGTCGGCAGGGAGAGGAGGGCAGCCCAATGAAGGATGGATGCAGGTGCAGGCTCATCGAGGGAAGGGGGACCCCATTGTTGGCTGGACAGCACCCTCTCCTCTGGAGCACTTTCTTACAGGGCCTGACACAGACAAACCCACATTCTAATCAGATTATGCAAATGTATACTTCAAAAAGCAACACGCTGTAACCCACACCCAGGCGCTGAGAGGGAGGGAGAGAGAGAGAGAGGTTGGTGGGAGGGAGAGAGAGAGGGGTGAGAGAGAGAGAGAGAGAGGTTGGTGGGAGAGAGAGAGAGAGAGAGAGAGAGAGAGAGAGGTGGGAGGGAGGGAGGGAGGGAGGGAGGGAGGGAGGGAGGGAGGGAGGGAGGGAGGGAGGGAGGGAGGGAGGGAGGGAGGGAGGGAGGGAGGGAGGGGAAAGAGGGGGGGGGGTGGTAGGGAGAGAGAGAGAGAGAGAGAGAGAGAGAGAGAGGTGGGTGGGTGGGTGGGTGGGTGGGTGGGTGGGTGGGAGGGACGGACGGACGGACGGACGGACGGAGAGAGAGAGAGGGAGGGGTGGTAGGGACAGAGAGAGAGAGAGCGATAGAGAGAGAGAGAGAGAGAGAGAGAGAGAGAGAGGGTTGGAAGGGAGAGAGAGAGAGGAGTGGGAGGGAGGGAGAGAGAGAGGAAGAGATTACTAAGGATGGTTAGAAAGAGGAAGGAGAGCAGAGGCAGCCGTTTAGAGAAGAACAACTTATAGTGTATACTGAACGCTCCACGCTAAAAGTTCACTAGACCTTATTAATATAATACCCACGTTCTTCATCATAAAAGTAGCATAGAACCATAAAAAGGAAGGCTGACTTTCTTACAGCCAGGCAAATTAACCATTCAAATCCTTATTGTTTTCACAGACACTCCTGGATCCAATGTCAATAGGAATCTACAATGATAATGTGGGAGGGGGGGGGGGGCAGAGTGCCGTGTAGGAGATGACATTATTTGCCAGAGAAAAACTGTCAGTTACAACACCACAGCTTCCTAAAGGACCCTGACCCTGGAAGGACTCGGTGGCCCCAGACTCAAACCAGCTGCCTCATTCACCTGATCACTATACTAGTGCTACATTTCACATTAAAAACAGAGATTAGGTCATCTACAATAAACTATACTATACTGAGTGAGAAAGTTGACTTAGTTTAGAAGTGTCTATTCCCAATTATAATAATTGTTTGTCACACACACATAATAGTAACACAAACATTTACAATGATGACTTCCATTCACCTTTACATTCGTTCTACTCTGTTGACTTCCTCTGTTGTTGTTTTTTAACCCTGTTCAGATTTACAATGTCGGCTTTTACTTTTCACCCCCAAAAGACCAGCTGTTGCCTCTTTAATCTGGTGACGTGCGATACACTGAGGGCAACTATGATTCAGAGTTAAAGTTGTTCTGTGGATGTTTGCTTCACTTGAACGACTAGTTTAAAAGGGATTGATTACAGCTGTTAATCATACAGTTATGTATTATAAGGCACATAGACTGTGGAAGCATATTAGTTTGGCCCACTGAAGCCAGTCACTGGATCAACTTCTAGCATCATATTGGACACTGATAGACAGAGGGCACAACGTTACCGTGCTGGTGCACGGTGCTTCTCTATACCTGGACCCCACGGAATGCTATTGTTTCAGCTACGAACCCTTTCATTTCTCGGTTTCTGTGGAATCCTTGGAGGATTTCCTTGAGTTCATACACTTCTCCGTGAACGAGATGGACTACCTGTACTACTAGCAGATCCACTTGAGACTTCATGAATTTATACAAAAATAAATTCAGTTTAACATGCAGATGTTTAACTTTTTGGACTGTTATGGGGAGACTGAAAGAGGTTAGCTGATTCATTTTGCCCGGCGGTGAGCTGATGGCTGAGATTCTGGCCATTCCTCTCATGTAGAACCTGTGTTTCTCTATCGCCCACACCTGGGAGAGGCTCTGTGAGCAGCTTCCCACCCCACCGTCCTGCGTCCCCGGTGCCATGGTGAAATGAAAGGGCAAAATAAGCTTCCTGTTCTGAATTGTCTGCTCTATGTGTCCCAGGACATGACAATACAGTCTGTGGCCATGATATGGATGACTACTACAGTGAGGCTATGGATGAGCTCATTTACAATATCATTAGATGAGGTCAATTTGATGATCACACCATAAAACAACCGAGTACAGTGTATTTAAAAAAAAAAGTTTAAATGGATGTTCCTAATGCAAATACTACTTATATTCTACCGATTTGTAGTAATTTGTCATGTCTAATTTGATTGGAGAAACTACTTTTTTACTAAGCCAGAGCATAGTGTAACAGGTAGGCAACTGCAGCTGCACTCAATGTGTGTATGGGGTGCATTCCAATACCCTAGCAATGATACCAATAGGTACTCAAGTGCTACGCCCACTGGTGGCGTGTATGTGTATTACGGTCAATAACACATTCCTCCCCTCTTAAATAAGTCCTTTGTTAGGACATACAACATAACACATTCCCTATGCTCTCCTATTGCATTAATGAACTCATTATGAAATGTGAAGTTCCTTTAACTGAAACATTCTTTAAAACGTGTTATGTACTCTACTGATCCAAACAAGTCAGTGTAAACAATAAACATGACATTTCACAATGTTCACAATAATTGAATTTTCTTTTCACATGCTTGGGTAACTGTTATGCATTTCATTCTTGAGTCTCATTTACTGTGAGGCTTTTAGTTGTCTTTTAAAAAACAATTTATATCAATGTACATCAGTTCTTGTTCAGAGTTAAAGGTTTTTTAAGTAGCTTGAAAGCTCTGCATGCCTCTGTGAACGATGAACACTAGGGGTAGTATTTATTCTCAACGGCGTAAAGGCCACCGAAAAGCCACAAATACTCTGAGCCAGGCTCAGAGTATTTGACTGAAACTGTGTTTCTCTCTTGGTGAACTGTTTTCCCTGTTACAGTCTCTGTCTGTGGCACGTGCACCACAGAAGCACTTGGATAGCTAGAGAACAGCCTGTCCTCTGCCACCACAACTGGTAACTCACTTGTTGTTCCTTCCATCTGGAAATAATCGGATCAACATGTCTGCAAACCACTTTACCATCTCCCAACATTCCCTTGTAAGAGACAGGACCCGTCACTGAGTCTATGAGGTATCAGGTATCCATTTTGACCTGACTGAAATTTATGGTAAGGACAGGGTCCCCCTCTCCAAAACTGCGGCCATTGGTGAATTTGTCATGGTTCTCTTTCTGTCTGTTTTGTTTGCGTTTCAACTTTCCTTTTCAGGTCTGGATAGACTAGGTCCAGTGTGGAGCGTAGTCGACAACCTGGTAACATCTCAGCAGGAGAACGTCCTGTTGTGGGTTGAGGTGTTAAGTCTGCAGCTGAATAGAACACGTGACACTTTGCTGCTACGCTCCCTTCTGCTCGTTACTTCCTCGCTTCTTTGAATGTCTGCACTGCGCATTCCGCTGGGCCATTTGAAGATGGGTGAAGTGGAGCAGATGGCACATGCACAATGCTGTTGTTTCTGGAGAACTCTTGTGTTTCTGTACTCATGAAACAGGTTGCACTGTCGCTCGCCACCCTCTCAAGTATCCCCTTTATTACTAAAACTCTGTCGCAGGCCATCGATAGTAGTGGTGGACGAAGCAAAACTAACAGGATACACATCCCATCCATTTTGAATGTGCATCGATGATTATCAGGAGCATGAATGGCCCTGCGTAATCTATATGCAATCTTCTCCAAGGTTTCTCTGGGAAGTCCCAAGGGTGGAGGGAAGCTGTTGCTTTCGCCTGTGTTCCTTACATGTCTTGACTAGATTCTCTATCTCCTTATCTAGTTGAGGCCACCATAAGTAACTCCTAGCCAACCCCAGGGCGACTCTGATGTAGCTGCTGTAGGATAGCCTGGCGTGCTGATAGTGGAATAATCACTCGTGCTCCCCACAAAACGCAACCATCCTGTACGCAAAACTCTGTTTTCCTGACTCTGAAATTCAATCCCTTCTGTTAGTTGTGGTAATCCCCTTACCATATATTGTCTAACTCTAGACCGTCCTGGATCTTTACCTGTCCAGGTTCTCACTTGCTCTGCAGTCACGAGTGCTGTGTCTGTCCGCAAACATCAGCACTCTGTCCTGTTGAGCTGTTATGCTGGCGTGTACGGCAGCGGAAGACGGCTCAAGGCATCTACATTCCCATGGTACTTTCCTGCCAGACTTTTTGCTAATTCTGTTACGTTGCAGCCTTATTCAAAAATGTATAAAAATGTTCCTCATCAATCTACACACAATACCCCATGATGACAAAGCAAAAACAGGCTTGTAGAAATTTTTTCAAATGTATTAAATATTTTTTTTAATGAAATATGACATTTACATAAGTATTCAGACTCTTCACTCAGTACTTTGTTGTAGCACCTTTGGCAGTGATTACAGCCTCGAGTCTTCTTGGGTATGACGCTACAAGTTTAGCACACCTGTATTTGGGGAGTTTCTCCCATTCTTCTCTGCAGATTCTCTCAAGCTCTGTCAGGTTAGAAGGGGAGCGTCGCTGCACAGCTATTTTCAGGTCTCTCCAGAGATGCTAGATCGGGTTCAAGTCCGGGCTCTGGCTGGGCCAATCAAGGACATTCAGAGACTTGTCCTGAAGTCACTCCTGAGCTGTCTTGGCTGTGTGCTTAGGGTCGTTGTCCTGTTGGAAGGTGAAACTTCGCCCCAGTCTGAGGTCCTGAGTGCTCTGGAGCAGGTTTTCATCAAGGATCTCTCAAGGATCTTTTCCCCAGTTTCTTTTGGTTCTAGTCCTCCTGGTTTCGACACTTGCCTGTCCTGACTCCGTACCCGCCTGCCTGACCACTCTGCCTGTTCTGTCTTCAAGTCTGCCTATCCCCTTGTACTGTTTGGACTCTGATCTGGTTACTGAACCCCTGCCTGGCCTGACCTCGAGACTGCCCTTCGTCTGGTACTGTTTGGACTCCGACCCGGTTTAGGAACTCTCGCCTGTCCCCGACCTACCTTTTGTCTACCCCTTGGATTAATAAATATTGGAGCTCAACCATCTGCTTCCTGTGTCTGCATTTGGGTCTCGCCTTGTGTCCTTATAGTCTGAATACTTTCCGAATGTACCCCAAACTGTACTGCTAACCCCTCTTTGTCTAGTTGGGAAAAGTTATTTTCTGCTGGTTTAAGAAGCCTCCTGCTCTTCCCCCTACTGCCACTTTGTCTCTTTACGCAGTAGTGTGTGAAGAGGTGCAAAAACCTGTTATAATAGTTTAGCAGTCCCAGGTAAACTCAGTCACATTTTTATGAGTAGGTGTGTTCTGGATTGCTTGTACCTTGTCATTGAGTGGATGGATACCCGTGGCGTCCAATCTGTGTCCTAGGAACACTGCCTCGTTCCCCATGAAGGTACACTTACTCCGCTTGAGACGTAAGGCCGCACTCTCCTCCCCATCACCAGCACGTCATCTCTCCCCCCCGTCACCAGCACGTCCTCTCTCCTCCCCGTCACCAGCACGTCATCTCTCCTCCCCGTCATCAGCACGTCATCTCTCCTCCCCGTCACCAGGACGTCATCTCTCCTCCCCGTCACCAGGACGTCATCTCTCCTCCCCGTCACTAGCACGTCATCTCTCCTCCCCGTCACCAGGACGTCATCTCTCCTCCCCGTCACCAGCACGTCATCTCTCCTCCCCGTCACCAGCATGTCATCTCTCCTCCCCGTCACCAGCACGTCATCTCTCCTCCCCGTCACCAGGACGTCATCTCTCCTCCCCGTCACTAGCACGTCATCTCTCCTCCCCGTCACCAGCACGTCATCTCTCCTCCCCGTCATCAGCACGTCATCTCTCCTCCCCGTCATCAGCACGTCATCTCTCCTCCCCGTCACCAGGACATCATCTCTCCTCCCCGTCACTAGCACGTCATCTCTCCTCCCCGTCACCAGCACGTCATCTCTCCTCCCCGTCACCAGGACGTCATCTCTCCTCCCCGTCACTAGCACGTCATCTCTCCTCCCCGTCACCAGGACGTCATCTCTCCTCCCCGTCACCAGGATGTCATCTCTCCTCCCCGTCACCAGGACATTCTCTGACACTGTTTGAGGTTTTATGTGTCCATTTTGATTATGTAACATCGCATATAACATCTGAATGTGTTGAGGATTAGTAAATAGCACACTGGGGAGGAGACTATGTATTGTTCAAATTCTTAGTTAATTTGATTTTGGAATTATTGACCCTAATCTCATCAATTGGAAATTGAAATAGTCTTCAGGTGTTCCTTCAATCAACACAGCCACCATCAACATTAACGAGTTATTTAATGTTAATAAAACCCCATAACAGATTTCTGTTACTTTCAATGTATTCTTATTTCCCAATGTTCAGAGTGCATCCCCAAATAATAATTACATTGACAAGAGAGACTGCGGAAGGAGCATAACATGGTAAAACAAAAAGGAATTCCACCAATTGACATAAAAATTATAATTTCAGTCCCTCTCCAAGCCTTACCCACACCATTCGAAGAAAAGACCCAACAAATAACACTTCACCTTTATACAAATAAGTGACATTTGAACATCAATATTTGTGATTTCATGAAAAACGTAGGTGGGCGATGACAGTTTTATTCAGGTCACCATCGTTTAGTTTTGCCATCTTTGACCTTCCACAACGTGAGAGGTCACGTCTACTCCCGCTCCTTCTCTCTGGCACTCGATGTCGCCAGTTTATTCATTATTACGCACACCTGTCACAATCGTTACGCGCACATGTGCCTCATGAGACTCGCCTGGACTCCGTCACCTTCCTGATTACCTCCCCTATATCTTTCACTCTCTTTGTTTTTCCCCCCAGGCATTATTGATTCTGTTTCTGTGTTTTATGTCTGTACGGTAGTCGTGTTTCTTGTTTTGTTCCATTTATTATTAAATTCACTCCCTGTACTAGCTTCCCGACTCCTAGCTACTCGTTACATGAGCAGGCAGCAGCTTCTGCAGAGTCATGGCCACCCACTGGAAGGGAGCAGAGCAATACCATACACACAGTTACTATAAACCTATAGCGCACATGCACACTATCTGAAAACCTTGGATTAGGAATGATTCTCAAATTAGTGAATACATGTTTAGGACTTTTGCCTACAACAAAACACAAAACATGATCATCTCTCAGATTGTCTCAACTGCTTTTACAAGTGTTCTAAGAACACATTTAACGGTAAGCAGTGAATGGACAGAGTTGGGATTGAGAGACACTTCATTAAAAGATTCATGCAACATCTTTCCCTGTTTACACCATGATCAGTTTGACTGTTTAGAAATGTAATGACACACAGGTGATGGGTATTATTCCCATTGCCAGAGACTTGTTTGTTTGACCCTCCACTCTCCTGGATGATCCTCCTCGGGTAGTCTGCTGTCAGGTTGCGGAGCGTAATCTTATTCAAGAGGCTGAGATTAGGCCTTGTCCTGGACTAAAAAAAATATGCTCAAAGACAATTCTCATTGGCAGTTGTAATGTTTTTTATTTCAATATTAATCTATACTGTATTGAGAGAAAAAAGCAACTGGTATTGATAGACTTTCCATATCAGTGCGTATTCACTAATACATAGTTACTATTAATAACTAATGCAGCTGAACTCACCTTAAGTGCACAGAGGTCAGTTTCTAAGCATTGGCCAATCAGTATAGTCTCTGCGCTTACAAAGCTCAGAAGGGTCTCCTGAACATCCCGTATGGACGAGCGTGTTCCTTTCACACGAACATCACTGGTGCCTGAAAACCTGAGCAGAAGAGAGCATTGGTGACTGCGATGCCATCTTTGTTTAAAATGCTGGATAAAATGAAGCAGTCTGTCGAGATTCTATATGAATTCTGGAGTGTTATGTGGCCCTTCCTGGTGTTGTAGTCAATTACTTCATTATCAGCTTTCACAAAAGGCGTCATAGGTTACCTGCAAACTGCAGTTGACAAAAGTCACTCTAGCCAGCTCCAGACCATGAGTGGTAAAGCACTGAAGGAAGAAAGACCAGGCAGCCCGTATCAGAGGCAGGTCTAGGAAGGGTACTGACAGAGGCATCTAGGCTAACTGTGTCATGGGACATGCGGCTCGGGGGGAGAAGTATGTGGGGGATACTATGTTTCCTGACATCTTTGAAAAGTCTTGCGGAAAATAGGTGCTATGCCCTTTTTGTCTTCTTATTACCTTGAAAACGTGGCATCCAGGAATGACACCCTCACAGCAGCTATGGCGTGTTTCCACTCCACCTGGAACTGTAGTAACAAGTTACTCAAACAGGATTACATTTCTACATTCAGAAATGTGGAACATAACATAATGTCCTCTCACCCTTCTTCTCAACTCCCTTCCCATTCTGGTAGTTCCTCCTTGCGAGTGTGCTTTCCCACTTGGTTCATAGAGTAAGTGGCCCCACACCGACAGAAAACCCTCTTTAAAGCTTCTTTACCCAGAAACAAAAACGCACAAGTTGCCAATTTGGAAGTAAAACAGGACTAGCCCTGAATGCAAATACATCATAAAGCTGAAGTATGCCCTATTCTGGCATAATGGGGAATGATGAACAGAGCACGAAGAACAGCCCCGTGTTGACTACAATACCCAAAGTAGGCCAGTCCTAGGGAAATGAATCATACCACAGCCTATAGGATATACTGCCTATGCCAAGCATGTAAAAGGCATGCTTATGACTAAATCTGTCACATTTCAAGAGGTGCATTTTTACATTTGGTCAGCCCTCAGCAATATACAACTGAACAATGCTTTGCTTCATACTGTACTCGCGGTCAGTGAACATCACTGAAGCCATTTTAGTCCACCTCTACATCTTTACGTTTGAACTCACCTTAACAGGGATGAAGGCCGTAGGCTGAGATTCTACAGGAACAGGGGAAATGGGTAAAACTGTGACTGGGTTTGGACAGGAGAACTAAATGAAGTGTTGGGCAGAGTATAGCTTCCCTCTGGGAGGATGAAGGCCGTAGGCTGAGGTTCTACAGGAACAGGGGAAATGGGTTAAACTGTGACTGGGTTTGGACAGGAGAACTAAATGAAGTGTTGGGCAGAGTATAGCTTCCCTCTGGGAGGATGAAGGCCGTAGGCTGAGGTTCTACAGGAACAGGGGAAATGGGTTAAACTGTGACTGGGTTTGGACAGGAGAACTAAATGAAGTGTTGGGCAGAGTATAGCTTCCCTCTGGGAGGATGAAGGCCGTAGGCTGAGGTTCTACAGGAACAGGGGAAATGGGTAAAACTGTGACTGGGTTTGGACAGGAGAACTAAATGAAGTGTTGGGCAGAGTATAGCTTCCCTCTGGGAGGATGAAGTGCAGGTTGTTGCCCACCTGGATGGTTGTTCCCACAGGTATGATGTTCACACAGGCTAGCAGGGGAAAAACACAAGCAATGACTTTGTACACACAATATCAACATGTTCCAATCTCCAACTGTCCAAGTACCCTGCCCAGTGTGTGAGAGTGTGGGAGTATCAGCCTGTTCTGTTGATCCCTCTTCAGCTTGTTGGCTTCCTCCAAGAAGATACGGTAGCATTCCTCCATTGCATCACTATCAGATAACTCAATACTCAAGCTCCTCAGAACTCAATAACTTCATTCACTTCGTCTATGGTAAGTGGTTCAAAAGGAGCAGATTCTAATTCTATTCCATTAGTTAGCCCATATAACAGCTGGCATTTTGTGATACCCGGGGTAGTGGCTGCTTGCTCTACAAAGTTTGTTGCCGGAACTGGACTAGGCAAGGCAAAATCATGCCCTGGAGTTTGGCCTGGTATTTTCTGAAGACATGGCACTGATGATACGCTTTGTACAAGTGACCAGAAGCTCTGTGTTGCTGGCTGCTTATCTCTCTGGGGTCTCAATGACGAGTTTATGGGGGGAGGAGATCGAGGGAGGGACTAAAACCTTGTGAGGTAGTGGAGATACATGTCCATATAAGACTTCACTGGGTGGAAGAGGGTTACTGTTCTCAACACAGTTGAAGGCAAGCTCACTTTCAAGCAATTCAGGCTCTGCCATCAGTAAGTCGACATCCGCATAACCAACTGGATCATTATGGTGAATGTAAAGTTGAAGCATCCCTTTTGGGACATTCAAGATCTGTCTCAGTTACTTTCCGCAGTGGCCTCAGCCTCTTGGTAACAAACTATTCTCTCACTTTCACTCCTCGGGTTTTCTAAGCATTTTGACAGGTCATCAAACATACTCAGCACTGGGTTTACCTTCAATTCCCTGACTAGCAGAAACACTAGATATGACAACACTTATAACCTTATCTTTCACAATCTCAGACACTGCAGGTGGGGATATGACTTTGACTACTTAAGGACTAGGACTGGACACGGGAAGTGGAATAGCAAGTGGAGCATCAGCCACAGCAGGAACAGCAACAGCAACAGGGTGGACTTCCTGTGGAAGGTTTGTGGTGGTCTTTCTGAGCTCAACTCTTCTTCCTGTCGCTCTCCAGAGGTGGAATATCAATGATGAGGACCCCTTCTTCATCAGGGTCATCAACTAGCTTGTTTCTACTAGCTTGTGAGGGAATGGGCTCTTGAGAAGGCGGCTTAGTTTGGTTCCCCTTACAAACATTCTCTCTCGTCCTGTTAACACCTTGCTCACTTATCCCTTTAGTTAAAACAACAACTAGATAACAAAGAAGCTGAGAAGTTGGACAAGGGCTATTATTCCAAATCAATCTTCTGTTTGGAGCTGTCAAACACGTACTTCCTCCTAGAAGGAGAATAGACTGTAGTGGGCTGCCTGTGTGAAGATTTGGCGCTATTTCCATTCAAATCTTCACCTGCCGTTTCAGATTTGGGAATCGTGACTTTCTTGGACTCGATGCTTTTACTGTTAATCTGCACAGTTTGGTAAAGGGATCATCTCCTCTGCTCCTTCTCTACCTCATTCACAGTCTCTATTTCCTTGTTAATCCTCTCCAACTCCAAAAGGCAAGGGTCTTTGTCCTCATTGACCTGTGGGGCTGTAACGATCTTCGTCTTCATCGGATGAGGAGTAGGAAGGATCGGGCCAAAATGCAGCGTGGTAAGTGTCCATGATTATATATTACACGAAAATACAAAATAACAAAGTGAATGTAAGAAATGAAAATCAAAACAGTCCTGAAAGGTGAAAACAGGAAACAACTACCCACAAACACCATGTGGGAAAAGGCTACCTAAGTATGGTATTCAATCAGACAACGATAGACAGCTGCCTCTGATTGGGAACCATACCAGGCCAAACACATAGAAATAGAAAACATAGAACACAAAACATAGAATGCCCACCCCAACTCACACCCAGACCAAACTAAAAAAGAGACATAAAAAAGGAACTAAGGTCAGGACGTGACAGCTACATCCGCAATAACATCTGCTAAATATGTGTATGCGACCAATAAAATATAAATATAAAAAATAAGATTTTATGGAATAACTCTCAGCTGTCTCTGTGTTTTCCCCCATTCAGAGTCGCTGATGTCATTCTGTCCATTTCGTAGAATGTCTGGGATATGTTAAGAATTTCATGGACATCACAGAGATGGTTGAGAGGAGGAAGGAACTGACTCCAGAGTCTGCTCGCTATTCATCATGACAGTGAGTAACCTGTCTAGCAGCATTCAGACTGGGTACTTACTGTTAATATGGTTCTAGGTATCCATTTGGCTTAATGAAACCAGGAAATGGGTTGTGAAACAACCTGTCAGGATATACATTTCGGAAAGGGTTTGGATTCTTAACCTTAGCCTTTAGTTCCTCAGTGAATATTTTCTTAACTCTATTTCTTGAACTGCATTGTTGGTTTAGGGCCTGTAAGTAAGCATTGTATTCTGCGCATGTGACAAATACAATTTGATTTGATTTGATTTTAGTTAGAAGAAATTAAATGTCTTCATACTAGCAATCGGTTTACGATGATGTGAAATGCAACCAAGGATTGTATATGTTATTGTTTTGTTTACTCAGCCTCAGATGCCAAAGTCATGGACCACCCTGGACTGGGTTGTGGTGGGCTCACACATCACAGCGGAACTGAGAACAGCCATCCAAAGCAAGCTGGGCCTCACTGGTGTCAGGCACCTTCAAGCCAAATCAACAAACCATACTTTTGCCAGAGAGTGTCAGAGAAATCATGGGTAGTCTAAGTGGTTTAGATAAAGTACCAGGTTTAGATATACGTTTTATATCTAACTTGACTCAATTTAATTAATCCAAATCACTACATGAAGTATTTGTATTTATTATGGATCCCCATTAGGGCTCTAGCAAAATGAAGGCAGTTTTACATTTGTAAAAACATTACAGTACATTCACAACAGATTTCACAACATATTAAGTGTGTAGAGTAAAGCTTATTGATGCTCAATGTAACCCATAGCAGTTATCGCCTCTGTAGCTGTTGTTAAGCCATTCAGGTCTTTACCTTAACCCATTCTGGCCGATTTTAGGAGTTAGTTTAGTATATTTGGATAGGAACAAGCACAAACACATTGAACAAACAATTGTCCTATGCATTGCCCTGTAGTGTTTCCTAACTCACGCTCATTTTCAACACCTATCCCTAGTTGGACTTGAATGGAAGCCAAAGCTAAGAAACAAGTGCATAATCAATGTTTAAAATAATAATCACATAAAAAAACATATCTGTACATTATCATAATTATATCACAAAGCAGATGTCAGTCAATTAGACGCACAAAGCAAATCTCATACATCCAGTATATACCCCTAATATTTACAACTTGGATGTACAGCGCTCTTAATGGAAACACTTCATACAGTTCATACATGATTGCAATATTGGAGCTGTAGCAACCAGCTGTTGTTGTTTCTTTTGAATGTATTGACATGTTCCAGCAGTTTATGTTCTTCTGATAAAGTGTTCCATGCATGTGTCTCCTCGGTAAGAGGACTGCCCTACAGAAGTTTTATATACAGGGACCTTGCAGTTTCCCTTGGTGCACCCCCTGGTGGACATTCCAGGCCATTGCAGCTTCTGCATGTGTTTGGTCAGGGATTCAGTGGCAATACCATTGAGACACTTAAACACAAGCTTCACATTTGCAAATCTGATTACGTTTTTAACAGCTCAGTACATTGTACTTTTTCAGGATGTAACAGTGATGGTACCCGTACATGTTTTTGTACCAATATTTTCAGCGCACACTTATAGAGTGACTCTTAGGGTCTCAGCACTGTCTGGCTGGCCTGGAACCAGGATGTTATACAGTGTGACATGTGAGAGAACCCCAATAAAGACAAGGTCTTTATTAGTCTGAAACAGTAGAAGCTTGCTTTGATAGTCCTACTGATCTTTTTAGCATGTTTGTCAAACTTCATATTTTACCTCTGTGTGTCACACCCTGACCATAGTTTGCTTTGTATGTTTGTATATTTTGGTTGGTTAGGGTGTGAGCTGAGTGGGCATTCTATGTTACATGTCTAGTTTGTCTAGTTCTATGTTTGGCCTGATATGGTTCTCAATCAGAGGCAGGTGTTCATCATTGTCTCTGATTGGGAACCATATTTAGGTAGCCTGTTTGGTGTTGGGTTTTGTGGGTGATTGTCCTTATGTCCTTGTTCTGGCTGTGTCACTTAGCATCAGTATTAGGCTGTTTTGTATTTGATTTGTGTTTACTTTGTTTTCATTAAACATGGATCGCAATAGCCACGCCGCATTTTGGTCTGACTCTCTTTCACCTAAAGAAAACCGTGACACTGTGACTTGTTTGTCTTTTCTTTGATGCGGACAGAGAGCGACTTTGTCACTGGCAGCTTCCTTGTTGAGAAACAGATTGAGACCGTTTACTTTACATTCAGTCAGACAGAGTTCAACCAGGTGGCCACTGAGTCCAGGTGTCTTGTCAAATGTTTATTGACATCAGCACAGGTTTTATCAGACACATAGACAACAGTGTCATCAGCGTACATTTGAAGGCTGGCACTTACTGGCTCTATGTCATCATACTGGCTCTATATCTCCTCTGTTATCATACTGGCTATATATCTCCTCTCTGTCATCATACTGGCTGTATATCTCTATTTCATTATACTGGCTGTATATATCCTATGTCATCATACTGGCTGTATATCTCCTCTCTGTCATCATACTGGCTGTATATCTCCTCTATTTCATCATACTGGCTGTATATCTCATATCTCATCATACTGGCTGTATATCTCCTCTATATACTTAGAGTTATCTTCCGTGGCTGGACTGCATTCTGGGCTCGGTGCTACCACGTTTCAGGAGAAGACCCAGATGCAGACAGCGTCAAAGTAACAAAAGTTTATTACTAGGGCAGGAAAAACGACAGGTCAAGGGCAGGCAGAGGTCAGTAATCCAGATCGGAGTCCATAAGGTACACAACGGCAGGCAGTCTCAGGGTCAGAACAAAACTTAACGAACAAAACGAACTGGCAACTAACAAAGAGAACACAGGTATAAATACACTGGGGATAATGGGGAAGATGGGTGACACCTGGAGGGGGGTGGAGACAAGCACAAGGACCGGTGAAACAGACCAGGGTGTGACAGGTGCAGGGTATTGTGCCAGGCCGTCTTGACACTGGCCATTGCCCTGTCCAGAGTAAAATATTTTGACCCAGTGTGGATCGATCTTTGCCGAGGCGGGGTATGGGCTTGCTTCAATGTAAACAAAGCAATCTCCATTGGAACAGTTAATTAGTTGGTTCTTGTATAGAATCGTGTGTTTCATCACTTTCCCCACAGTTTTGCAGCCTGCTTTAGTTAGAAACTAATTCAGCCAGCTCTTTGGTTGTCTTAGGTCTCTCTTAGGTCTCTCTTTATGTTGTGGTGTCTCTCTTGTCGTGATGTGTGTTTTGTACTATATTTAATTTTTAATTTTTAATCCCAGCACGTGTCCACGCAGGAGGCTTTTTGCCTTCTGGTAGGCCGTCATTGTAAATAAGAATTTGTTCTTAACTGACTTGCCTAGTTAAATAAATAAAGATAACTTGGACTGAGTTCTGATTGGCCATGCATGACTTCAGACTGAAAGGGTTGTTTTCCTTGAACACTACATGCTTTCCACAGACAGATATTCCTCTAATTGGAGATTTGCCCTTGCTTCCTTTTATGTAGATGGATACACCAGAGTGCTCTAGCTCTCTGTACAGGTGGCCTGGGTGGATTTCCTGGGTGAGGCTATGGTAGAGCTCTTCTTCTTTCAGAGGGTTAGCTATGGCCTCCTCCCTTGTAAGGATTTCTCTCTCCAAAATGAAGATAGGAAGAACAGTTTCCCTTGACGTGTTGCACCCGGCAAATGTACTCCAAGCCTCCTTTTCTTTACCATTTTCCTTGATGCTGCTTGATGTTTCAGCCTCCATGCACTCGGCCATGTTGACTGGATCTGATTTCCCTATATTATGTCAAAAATCACAACAAATGCTTTCTATCATCACAAAAATACTTATCTAAGATTGTCGGGAGTAATGGAGTGAATTTCATTCCCGCTGTATAAACATTGGATGGTTGATGTTGTACTATATATTCACTAGGCCACCAGACTGCTAAGAGATTTCAGGCCCTGGGATTGATTAGTGTGCAGGACTTGCAGCTCTTCCCATTGGCTGACCTGGTGAGGGAGTTCAGAGCCTCCAACGCTCATCGTCTCCAGAATCTAGCTTTGGACATAGATGACACTCCAGTCACCCTACTGAAAACTAAAAACTGATACATGAAAGGACCTTGTGATATGTCCTAGACAGGTTAAACCGTTTTCAGCTAACACTGATACAGTGCACATATTTATATGTCTTTCTGTCTTTTGTCTCCATATCTTCGTAATATCCCAGTCTTTTAGCGATGAAGACTCCCTTCATGGAAAAGTCCTCAACCAAAGATTTGTTGAGTAGCCTTCTACACAGTTATTCATAAGGTTTGAACTGCAAGGTGCAGAAACAGTTAAGTCTGTAAGTAGTGTTTCTGCATTAAGTTTAACTTCAGAATGCTGTCTTGGTTTTAGGATGCATAAAGATGGCAGGCAGGCTCTGACACTTCGACTCACCATCAGGCGCTACTCAGCAACCAACAAGTGGTTCAGCCGTGAGAGCAGGCAGTGACCATCCCCAACCACATTGAGCAGAAGATCAGCTCTGGTATTGGTAAATAATTCTCACACAAATAAGGAGTATATTTTGTCTGTACGTCATTATGATTTGAAAATGGACTACCAATGGCTTTGGCAAATATGCAGTAACTGTTGATTAGAACCTGCTGTAAATCTACATTTTAATAGTACATTCATTTCTAAGGCTGGATTTCACAGATCTTAAATGGTAGATCAGTTACTGTACATTTAGCAACTTATCCCACTTAAATCTGCTGTGTTGTTCATCAGGCGACAGTGATGCCTTGGCACAGCTGGTCACCATGGCCATGAAGCTCTTCCACAAGATGGTGGACATCAGCACAGGCTTCCACCTCACCCTCCTCAACATGTACTTCAGTAACATGCAGGCCAGGTGTGCTGCTGTCAGCAAGGCATGCATCTGTGCCTTCTTCACACACAGATCTCTTGAGAAAACCCAGGCCTCCTATGTGTCAGGTAAGACATCTGGATTTCACCCATAAGATATCAACTAATATCTCTGTCTCAGGCCTTACCCCTGCAATGTGCACTCCCTATGGGTCATTGTAAAAATGTGCATAATTTCTCTCTCTCTCCATCTGCTATAGGATGATCCGTCTCAAAGTGTGCTTGGTAACCTCACAGTGCAGGCTGGATCTGATGTTGAAGGTAGGACAGAGTGGTTGACTGGTCAGGATGCATCACAGGGGATACCAGACACACCTTCCAACCTTAGCATAGCCCTGAGGCCTCCCATCAGCAGCCAAGGTTGGGTGAGTGCTGTGTAGGTGGAACAGTAGATGATAAAAGGACCAACAGTCCTGGTTTGACAGATTTTCCTGGATTGCCCCCAAACATTGACCCTGAGGTGTTCAGACTCCTGCCTGGTGACATCCAGAAGGAATTGTTATCACCTGCCTACCCGAGACCTTCCAGGGCCACCTCAGCCGGAGCCAGCAGACAGCCCACTCATCTCACAACCATCTTACAGAACAGCCTGCCTCTCTCTCTCAGCCTGTTCCATGCAATCTTAATGACTCATTTCACAGCACTCCCAGAGACCATAAATAAACTGCCATGGGCTTTGACAGACAGCCCAATGCACCAACAAACACAAGGAACTCACAGTCACCTCCTTGCAGTCTTCACTCACAGACCGCTTGGAGGAAGGAAACTCCTCTACAGGCCTTGTGTCACAAAGGCAGTCGGCTGACTGTGGATTTCCAGGAAACGTGGATATTCATACAGATACACTATACAGTTCATTCGGGAACGTATTCAGACTCCTTGAATTTTTCCACATTTTGTTCATGTTCAGCCTTATTCTAAAATGGATTAAATAGTTTTTTACCCTCATCAATCTACACACAATACCCCATATCAACAAAGCAAATGTATAAAATAAAAAAAACTGAAATATCACATTTATATAAATTTTCAGACCCTTTACTCAATACTTTGTTGAAGCACCTTTGGCAGCAATCACAGCCATGAGTCTTCTTGGGTATGATACTACAAGCTTGGCTGTGTGCTTAGGGTCGTTGTCCTGTTGGAAAGTGAACCTTCGCCCCCAGTCTGAGGACCTGAGCGCTCTGGAGCAGGTTTTCCTCAAGGATCTCTCTGTACTTTGCTCCTTTCATCTTTCCATCCATCCTGACTAGTCTCCCATTCCCTGCCGCTGAAAAACATCCCCACAACATGATGCTGCCACGTCATAGGATGTCACCTTTCCAACTAGTCAGTTCGTCAAATGTTTGCCCTGCTAGAGCTGCCCCGGTAAACTGTAAGTGCTGTTATTGTGAAGTAGAAACATCTAGGAGCAACAACGGGTGGGCCGTGAAGTGGTAGGCCACACAAGCTCACAGAACAGGACCCCCGAGGGCTGAAGCATGTAAAAATCATCTGTCCTCGGTTGCAACACTCAGTTCCAAACTGCCTCTAGAAGCAACGTTAGCACAATAACTTTTCGTCAGGAGATTGATGGGTTTCCATGTCCGAGCAGCCACACACAAGCCTAAGATCACCATTCGCAATGCATCGGCTACGCATCGGCTAGAGTGATGTAAAGCTTGCCGCCATTGGACTCTGGAGCAGTGGAAACGCGTTCTTCCTGTCTCTCTGCCTTCAGACACTAGATAAGGGTTCAGAGGTCAGGGGTTGTCTCTGTGTCCACACGGTGGTCAGGGTGTTTGTAGTGGACAATCAGAGGGATGGCCATTACTGGCCCATTGAGAGGGAACAAGGGCTTTACTAGACTAGGGGATCCAGAATGGACCAGTACAAACACACAGGGAGCAGCTGTACTCTTGACTTACTGGATCGGCACTTTCTGTTACATCAGTAAAAATGGTTGCATGGTGTCAATGGAAACCTCTTTTAACGATAAGAGGACGGCACTTAATTACTTTTGATAAATTCAAACAAAGTATATATTTTTTAATTGACAAATCATTTATTAAATAAATAGTTGCTATAAATAACATATTAGCAACATAATATTAACCAACATTTTACAAAAAGCATATTAATCACAATTGCCTTGAGAAAAGATGGTAAAATAAAAATCTTTGGCTACATGACATGCCTATTGTACAAAAAGAGCAAGATGGATAAATACTTGAATGGACAGACAACAAAAACTATTCCTGTTATGTGTTCAGTCCTACAATTGAAACATATTTCAAAGAGAATTGTCAGTTGTGTTATCCTACAGCTCCTTCCCTGTCGTTCAATAAATAATCAATCAATATGGTACGTAATCAATACTTACAGTGGGGCAAAAAACTTATTTAGTCAGCCACCAATTGTGCAAGTTCTCCCACTTAAAAAGATGAGAGAGGCCTGTAATTTTCATCATAGGTACACTTCAACTATGACAGACAAAATGAGGAAAAAAAATCCAGAAAATCACGTAGGATTTTTAATGAATTTATTTGCAAATTATGGTGGAAAATAAGTATTTGGTCAATAACAAAAGTTTATCTCAATACTTTGTTATATACCCTTTGTTGGCAATGACAGAGGTCAAACGTTTTCTGTAAGTCTTCACAAGGTTTTCACACACTGTTACTGGTATTTTGGCCCATTCATCCATGTAGATCTCCTCTAGATAGTGATGTTTTGGGGCTGTTGCTGGGCAACACGGACTTTCAACTCCCTCCAAAGATTTTCTATGGGGTTGAGATCTGGAGACTGGCTAGGCCACTCCAGGACCTTGAAATGCTTCTTACGAAGCCACTCCTTCGTTGCCTGGGCGGTGTGTTTGGGATCATTGTCATGCTGAAAGACCCAACCACGTTTCATCTTCAATGCCCTTGCTGATGGAAGGAGGTTTTCACTCAAAATCTCACGATAAATGGCCCCATTCATTCTTTCCTTTACACGGATCAGTCATCCTGGTCCCTTTGCAGAAAAACAGCCCCAAAGCATGACGTTTCCACCCCCATGCTTCACAGTAGGTATGGTGTTCTTTGGATGCAACTCAGCATTCTTTGTCCTCCAAACACGACCAGTTCAGTTTTTACCAAAAAGTTATATTTTGGTTTCATCTGACCATATGACATTCTCCCAATCTTCTTCTGGCTCATCCAAATGCTCTCTAGCAAACTTCAGATGGGCCTGGACATGTACTGGCTTAAGCAGGGGGACACGTCTGGCACTGCAGGATTTGAGTCCCTGGCGGCGTAGTGTGTTACTGATGGTAGGCTTTGTTACTTTGGTCCCAGCTCTCTGCAGGTCATTCACTAGGTCCCCTCATGTGGTTCTGGGATTTTTGCTCACCGTTCTTGTGATCATTTTGACCCCACAGGGTGAGATCTTGCGTGGAGCCCCAGATCGAGGGCGATTATCAGTGATCTTATATGTCTTCCATTTCCTAATAATTGCTCCCACAGTTGATTTCTTCAAACCAAGCTGCTTACCTATTGCAGATTCAGTCTTCCCAGCCTGGTGCAGGTCTACAATTTTGTTTCTGGTGTCCTTTGACAGCTCTTTGGTCTTGGCCATAGTGGAGTTTGGAGTGTGACTGTTTGAGGTTGTGGACAGGTGTCTTTTATACTGATAACAAGTTCAAACAGGTGTCATTAATACAGGTAACGAGTGGAGGACAGATGAGTCTCTTAAAGAAGAAGTTACAGGTCTGTGAGAGCCAGAAATCTGGCTTGTTTGTCGGTGACCAAATACTTATTTTCCACCATAATTTGCTAATAAATTCATACGAAATCCTACAATGTCCTAGTTGAAGTGTACCTATGATGAAAATTACAGGCCTCTCATCTTTTTAAGTGGGAGAACTTGCACAATTGGTGGCTGACTAAATACTTTTTTTGCCCCACTGTATAAGATCAATGTGTCACTCAATGAATGTGGTCATATTGCAGGATTTGAAACGTGTTCTCTGGAGTGATGAATCACACTTCACCATCTGGCAGTCGGAAAACAAATCTGTGTTTGGTGGAGGGCAGGAGAACATTACCTGCCCGAATGTATAGTGCCAACTGTAAGGTTTGGTGGAGGATGAATAAAGGTCTGAGGCTGTTTTTCATGGTTCGGACTAGGCCACTTAGTTCCAGTGAAGAGAAATCTTAACGCTACAGCATACAATGACATTCTAGACAATTCTATACTTCCAAATTTGTGGCAACAGTTTGGGGAAGGCCCTTTCCTGTTTCAGCATGAAAATGACCCCGTGCACAAAGCGAGGTCCATACAGAAATGGTTTGTCGAGATCAGCATGGAAGAATTTAACTGGCCTGCACAGAGCCCTGACCTCAACCCCATCAAACACCTTTGGGATGAATTGGAACCCCGACTGCGGCCTCATCGCCCAACATCAGTGCCCGACCTCACTAATGCTCCAACATCTTGTGGCTGAATGGAAGGAAGTCCCCACAGAAATGCTCCAACATCTAGTGGAAAGCCTTCCCAAAAGAGTGGAGGCTGTCATAGCAGTAATGGGGGGACCAACTCCATATTAATGCCCATGATTTTGGAACGAGATGTTCAACGAGCAGGTGTCCACTGACTTTTGGTATGCAGTCTAGACCTGGTAAAAAAATAATGTAGAAACAGTGGGTGACACAATACAAGTTACCCCCACATGCCTCCCCACAAGTTGACCTCAAGATGATGTCCTAATGCATTAGAAAGGGAAAAACTCTGTTTAGAGTATTAGCCAACTTGTTGAGATTCCAGAGGAATAAGAGGGAGAAATGACTTTTAGGGGTGTTTACAAAGCTCCCAGTTTACTGAGTTCCATTGAAATCCACATAAGCACACATTATTTGTAGACAGGGCCGCAATCCAGTTATTAAAGAGCTTTTTTTCCCCCTGAGAAATACCAGAAAACACAAGGTCTGTGAACACCGCACTCTGTGGTTGTTTTTTTTTGCTGGAAACTCCTCCCTTATAGCATGTGAGAGGGGGAAAGGTTCAGGCAATAGCTATGTGTTTGCCAAGGACTGGTTGAGCTCCCTGAATGGAAGTTGGCAGTACCTCTGGCTAAATCGGTAAGATTGAATTTATTTATCGTTTTTCTCCAATCTTGGTAGAGTGAAGTTCATGCATTTTGTAGCAGCATCATTGAGTGGCATATTGGTTTACTCATCTCCAGGCATTTCATCAGGCATTGTATTGTCTGTCACACTGTATTGTTGGGGGCATTATAGTTGGCCTACATTTTCTGAAAACGCATTTTGAGACGTTCCTTATGTGCACAATGGCCATTTATCTTCAAGAGAATCTGCATACAGATTAGTTTGTTCTATTGATAACTTGCACATTCTCTGCATACAAAATAAATATTGTCCAATGTCTTAAATATTTCGGGCATCACAGACACATGCCATTGAAAGAATTTAATCAGGCCTACTTTTTTCTCATCTTTCAATAAAGACACCAGACAACTGAGCAGAAATATCATATTGATAATCCACACTGGAAATGAGTCAGCATTTCATATTGGCATCTCATTCCTTTTTCAGTGCCTAAGGAATCTGAGACAGGCCATTTCCAAGTATGATTGGAAATTAAAACATTTTAAATAAACTACAAGGTTGTGCTTTTAGACTGTTCCCAACACAATAATGGATCAATTGAAGTCCGTGCCGGTAATGATGTGAAAATGTCAACATCCCTTTTTGATATTTTCTTCCACTTGATCGTCATACACATACTACAAGATGCTTTGTTGTGCTATTACTCAAATAAAGAGTTACCGGTGTAACTGAATGAGCTACAGGAGCCCAAGGTCTTGCTGCCCTCTCTGTATTCTGTCTCTGTACTATTTGAGAGTGTACTGTATGGAGACAATGAATAGAAGCCACATGTTTAGAGCTTTTTCCTGCAGCTCACACAGAACAGCCACTTGACCGCTCATGTGAAAGCTGGGTCGAGTCATGTGCCTGCTCTGCTCTGATCGGCTTTTAATGACTCGAGTTGTGACGGAAGCCCCTGTGATCATGAACCCACTGACTGGGAATTTCAGCTGTGTGTTAGGCCAATATTTGCCTCTTTGTTCAATCCTTTTAGGGCACTTTGTAGTATACTGGCTATATTTACAGTACTTACAATGAAATTACAATAGCCTATATCTGTATGACAGTTTCAAAGTATATTAGTTAATGGCATGAATTAAGCCATTAATGTCTTCTGGGAGACCTGTATTCAATTCTCTGAAGTCCTGACAATGTAATAGTAATTCCGCTGTATTCATTGTTGCTGTATTAATTGTAAGTGTGGTGAATGTACCACCATTCACAGTAATGTCTGTAATGTCAGTTATGGCTAAATTTGCGAGTAAGATAAGACTATAATAGCCTACAGTACTTTGGTTTCATATTTTAGGGCAGGTTTGGCACGAGGCTGCACAATGACGACTGATTGGGATTACGACTACCTGATCAAGCTCTTGTCGTTAGGGGACTCTGGAGTGGGGAAGACCACTTTCCTCTACAGGTACACCGACAACAAGTTCAACCGCAAGTTCACCACCACAGTGGGAATAGACTTCAGGGAAAAGAGAGTGGTGAGTCGTGCTGCTTTACTTGTGTGCAGCCCATGACATTCCTTTCAAACACACCATTCATGTTCAGTCATCCTTGCTCCACACCAGTTTCCAATGATAATGTGGTTATGCAAATCCAAATGTTGAATGTTGGATGGAATAGTAGGGGATCAACTCACAATAAAAAGAACATTTGTTGAAAACATATTCCAGAGCTAAAGAGCATGCCTTTGGTCCCAGCTCTTGAGATGACACTTCTTCTACAACTGTCTTGTGTCTCCAGACGTATTTGGGGACAGGCTCTAATGGAACGACAGAGAAGACGTTTAAAGTGCATCTACAGCTCTGGGACACAGCAGGGCAAGAGAGGTAGGCCACAACAAGCAGGCAGTACATGTGATGTCTGAACTGTCCTGCTCTGCAAGTCTGTCACATTTCATGGTATTTGCTGTTTTTCTAGGAGTATACTGTATTTAGAAATTCAAAGGCAATTTTGTATCATTGTAAGATGAGCATTTTCAATGGTATAATCCATATCCATAACGTTACCAGTGTTCAAACATTGTTGTAATTGTGTAAATTCCAGGTTCAGAAGTCTCACTACAGCCTTCTTCAGAGATGCAATGGGCTTCCTTCTTATGTTTGATCTGACCAATCAGCAGAGTTTTCTGAATGTCAGGAACTGGATGAGTATGTCTCAGCACACGTATCTCCCAAAGCACTTAGATCAATGTCAGCCTATAGTCAGTTTGAATCATCCATTTAGTAGAGCATGTAAGTACAATACCACATTGATAGTGTATTTTACGTTGTATTTGGCATTATAGTAAATGATCTCAATCTAGCAGGGTCGGTTACTGTTTGTGATTCAAATACTAATTTACATATCCATCAATAACTGGAATTTGATTACCTCTTGTTGTGATTGTTCAGGTCAGCTACAGGCAAATGCCTATTGTGACAGTCCAGACATAGTCTTAGTTGGCACCAAAGCAGACCTCAAAGACCTGAGAGATGTACAAGGAAAACAAGCCAGGGACCTGGCGGACAGATATTGGTAAGTGAGATGGATACCTGCTTGCTCAGGACAAAGTTCTGCTACCTCTGCGAAATGTGGTCTGACCATTGGCACGGCTCTCTTCTCCAGCGAACCTCCATGAACTGAGGGTGTTTGAGTTCATAGTTTTAGCACAACTGTAAAGCATTCGTACCAATCTAGAGCGAATGCTCCAAACAGAAGGAGTACTATTGTACTCCTTCTGTTAATTCACCAGGAGGTGGAGGTAGCTACTACCATCCACTCTATAGAGCCTCTTCAGCATCTTTAAAGGCCCAGTGCAATCAAACATGTGATTTCCTGTGTTTTATATATATTTCCACACTGAGGTTAGAATAATACTGTGAAATTGTGAAAATTATTATAATGGCCTTTTAGTGTAAAAGCTGTTTGAAAATACTGGCTGAAATTTCAGCCTGTTTAGGTGGGATGGAGATTTGGTAAATGAGTTAATAGACCAATAAGAAAGAGAGTTCCAAACCTCTCTGCCAATAACGGCTAGTGAAATTTCCCCCCCTCCCCACTCATACAACTCCCAGACAGTCTGAGAAATTTCTCTTTGCTAAGAAGATATTTTTGCTTATTTCTGACCATTTAAATTAAAAACAATCACAGTAAGGTACTTAATTGTTACCCAGAATTGATTTGATATTAAGATTACAAATGGCTGCATTAGACCTTTAAAATAAGTATGACCCTATTAGAAATAAATCACAATTCACCTGAATGTTGTGGCCTTCAACCATTCATTAATAATCACTATAATCAGGATAGTGTTCAGTTTAATAAGTCCCTCCCTTTCTCCCTAGTGTACCCTATTTTGAGACGAGTAGTGCCACAGGGGATGAGGTAGACCAGGCAGTGACCACTCTGCTGGACCTGGTGATGAGGCGCATGGAGCAGAACACAGAGGGCCCTGTGTCAGAGGCTGCCAATGGGAGCGCAGTCATTAACGAAGTGGCCGAAACCTCCACCAGCAGGAAGTGTGCCTGTTAGGATGTCAGCCACATTTCATGGACATGTGGTTGGCTGCATTCAGAATGAAGGACCATTCATTCAAATGTGTAACTATTGCATCATAGGAGTTTTATTATATTGGAAAAGTTCAATTATCCCATACAGTATTTTAAGGATGTGTATTATCCTCTTATGTAATAATGTGTGTTTATTTTTGGACTGATAACTGCTGCACTGGCTATTTATTCCCAACCTGGTCAGTATTATCTTCAGTATGTACTTGTGATGTATGTTATTGACCAGAAACAAGCAACATAACACACAATCCAGTTTTATAACATTGTAAAATGATTAAAAAGTAAATGAAAGCACCATGTGTAGATCTCAAGCCAATATTTGTAATATGACTAGGCTTTGTGTGATTCTAAATGGTTAAATACTAATGAAAAGTGTTTGAAGAAGAGTCGTATGTAAAAAGTATGTTTCTTTTTTATTTGACACATTGAGGCATCGATGGAAGGAAAATGCAGGCACATACATTTATAATTGACAATATATAATCCAAAACTGATTATGCAACAACTCATTCACAGTCATGGTTACATTTCTTATATATGAATGAGAAAATCTATTATTGTGTTACAAACATAGATAACAAAGTGCATTACAGGATCCATGAGTTCTACTGTATACGACAAAGAGCACATTTGGTACTTAAGCTTGATTATTACTGGAACAAAATTGTCATGCACATTTAAGAAAGTATAGAAAATGTTTAGAGGTCATAAGTACTGACAGAAAAAAATATGAAATTGTATTAAAACCTAAGTCTTAAGAATAAATGCTGTCATTTTAAACACAATTAATGTCAGTTTTACCAATAATTGCCTTTTGACATGAAAATGGCTGGCTGCTTTGATGACTTATCAGTTTGTTCTTAGCAAATAAACACATGCAAGCACAAACTTGGGGTGATTTGCAATCCGGGATTCTGTTAGTACCTTTCCTTTTGAACACAAACGCGTCTGCACACACATTGGACATTTTGCTCTAAGGAAATGTGGGGGAGCAAACATTCTCTTCATTTATGTGAGTAGTACTGTAGTTTTCTTTGGAGATGATCAGTACATGGAAGCATTTAAAGGAGGACATTCATAGAGGCATTATAATTCAACAACAGAACCCATTAGACAAGACATAAAAGGCAAATATACCACACAACTACTCAAGTGTTTTCTATGTCAGGAAATCATTTGACAACACATCAAATAAAAAACATAAATTGAATGAAATATATTGTTGTACATTGGTTGCCATACTTAAGCCAACATTTTAAATCACATCACATTCAGATAAATGAGTATCTCTTGTTTAATGGGCTTTCTTTGGTGTATTTACTTTTAAGAAATAAACATTAGTGAAAATATAAATCTAATTTAATCTAAAATCGAATCTACGCGACCAGGGTATGGACTAAGAGTAAACTACTACCTAACAAATTAATGGCACATTCGTATCATATATTTGTGTCATAATAATGGCAGACAGTACTATGATGGGGGAAAAATGGTCTGTTCTAAAATACATGAGCATGACACCCATGGTCGATGTAATACTGACTAACTTGTCTTTTAAAAGTACCAATAATCTGGTTCATGAGCATAGTAAATCTGAACTCATAAGAAAAATGTTTTAAGGTAAATTCCAAAGATTTTCTACCCCTGCTCATAAGGGCAATCCCATATCTTGTGCATGACATGTACACTATGACGAAACCCTCTGTCTAATAAATACAGCCAACTTGTGGTGTTTTCACCAACCTCACCTCCTTCCCAATGTGAGCATGTGCTGTGAGTCATCATGTGGCTATCATATGGTACCGTTTGAGCAAAGTCAATGTACAGACATCAATGGTTAAATCCTGAAAGCTACAGTACCAATCCACACCCAATCCTCTAACATAGTGGAGCTTGACTTGATACAGTATATGTTTCATGTAACACTTTGTTGAGGAGAGTAAATATAATCTAGAGATATAAAAATAAAGTTACATTAGTTCTTTAATTGTCAGAAAGGTAAAACAAAGAATTTTGGTCCCAGTGGTTTGATAGGAATTTCTGCCTTAAAACAGCTTTCATACAATGTTTCTGGTGCTGTTTAAATTAGAATATCAGCACAAATAATTTGTTAGTTTCTTACATGCAGTGTCATTCAATAGTGTATCATGCTCTTTGTACAAGGTGCAACAATTATTCAACAAAACTTAATTTCTCTGGATTATGTCTCAAAAGTCAAAGTAATGTATACACCGAGTGTACAAAACATTATGAATACCTTCTCTTTCCATGACATAGACTGAACAGGTGAAAGCTATGATCCTTTATGGATTTCACTTGTTAAATCCACTTCAATCAGATCAGTGTAGAGGAAGGGGAGGAGACAGGTTAAAGAAAGATTTGTAAGCCTTGAGACAATATTAGGAAAGCGTTCTTAAAGTTTTGTACACACAGTGAATTGTGGTGGGAAGCAAAACCCTGTGTTGATACATGGGTCATAACATGAGTTCTGCGTTCAGTGTTTGACTAAAACAAAAAAATGCTGTTACGGTATGCACCCCACAACGTAAAGACTGGTTGGTGAAATTCCTTTTTCCTTTAGCACCATGGTGTTCAATGGTATTTTGAAAATAGATAAGAGTTGAAGTCGTATGAAACTAAAAACAGAATTCGGACACTTTTTCTGAATGTTTTGTTTCAATTCCTCAAGAACAATTCTTAAAGCGGGATGATAACAACAATATATATACTTTAAAGTGTACTGTAACTAAGCTCAGTCTATGGCTTGGTGTTGGAATGTAGATTATTCATTCGCAAATTTAAATATTACCAGAATCTCAGTAAAATAGTGGGACTGTGGCTATCACTACAGTATCTTTATCTAAATAGGGCAGCAATTATATACATTAGGGGGCATTGTAAACAAATCTCACTGCTACTGTAGTTAGCAGTGCAGTGTGCTGGCTGGGCCCAGTGGCTGTCTGCTGGCACCTGTGGTACTTCACTGTATGCTGAAAAGGGATGGAAAATAGACAGTGTGTCTGCTTGCACCTCATTGGGAGCTTTTGCATCTGATTAAAAAAAATAAAAACATTCCTTCTCTTAAATCCTTCCCTGAGACTAAGCAGTGATATCAAAAGAACAATCAAATCCCTTTGAAATAAGGCTATAGCCTAATAATAATTATGCCCCCCACCTCACCCCTACATTCTGGAAAAAACTTTCATTTGGAAATAGTGATTATTTTTCATAAAATGTATGTGTGTTGTATTGATCTATTTATCCCAATAATTATGATAGCAATGCAAATAATGTGATGTGAAATATTGTATGATAAGTACTATGATAGTGTGACATAATATATTCAGCATCATAATGACATCAACCAGTAATCACATTTGAAATACTGTGCCATGTTCCTCGCAACCTAAAGTGTGAATTACATACCCTATGACGAAGCTGAAAGGCAAGATGCAGTGGTGGTATGATGGTGTGTTTCTGGAGTGAAAGAGTAATACATCTTACTACTAAATCATGCATTGTCTGCTTCGAGTCGCAAAATATGTTACGTGAGCGCAAGGTCAGCTGCTGTGTTGGAGCTCCACCAAATGAATTTCTTGACGCACTGTCACCCAGGATGGAGTGTCTAAGAACAGTGTGAAAGGCTCAGCTTGGTCACACCTTCTCCATGCATCTTGTAAAGCAGCTTAAACTCACTGGGCAGCTGGTGGGTCTCCTGCCACTTGGTGGTGAACTTGGTTCCTTTCTTGTCGTAGTAGTGGTAGGGCAGCTCCTTGCCTGTGTTGGGATCCCAGCCGAAGGGCCAGAAGCCATACAGATGGATCTCCTCACACATGGCCGAGGCCAGAGTGTACATGAGGATACCAGTGCTGAGTCGCTTCGGAGACAGGTTCTTGGTCTTCCAATATCTATGGGGGAAAAGTAAACACTTTTTTGGACAATGAAGTGTTCGACAGATGGCAAAAAAAGACAGTCAGAAAAAATCATAAGGAATAAAGTTTTGATGTGTCTGTCCTATATCTAAGCGATATAAGAAAGCTTAGGAAATATTGTAGCTTTTTTTGGCACAAAACTACCTCCATACTTCCATTCGTGTTACCTTCAGACAATTCCCATGACACTTGTGTGTGTCATAGAGCAAAACAGAAAGTCCCCCCTTTCCATAGTGGGGTCCTATTAGTTTTGTAAGCCAAACTGTTTGGACGCTACAGATGTTTTCATGAAAAGATCGATCTTCGGTGTGTCTCATGGGCTGACAAACACAGCTGTAGCTCGGCCACTTTCCGGATATGTCTAGCTTAAACTGACAGATTTTGATGGAGTTTTCTATTATGTTACTTAGATAGACTTAGATAACCCAATTTGTTTTTTTGATTAACTCAGCACTGGGTACATATTGGACAGAACCCACGGTGGGTTATTTTGACCCAGCCAGTTGGTTTGCGTGAATAACTCAACATGTTGGGATGTTAGGATTACCCAAACATGGGTTAATTTAACCATCAGTTGGGTTTTATTCACTTTCATGATGGGTTGACCAAGAAACAGGTCTTTTTTTAATGTAATCCTTATTCTTTTCAGGAGGTATGGCTTATTAAGGGTGTAGCTTTCAGATAGTTATTTTTGGTCACCCATGAGAGTAAATGTCATGCCTGTTCATTTGTTCTGTTCTATTGTATCACATGTTAAGATTGTACAGTGTAATTTTAAATGTTCCTTAAATATTTTTGGATATTAACATTATTAATTACATATTGTAATAAAGTGGTAGCTATCTCAACAATGGAACTTACATAGGTTCTTCAAGATGGAATCCACAGTAGTGGGAAACAGCGCCAGTGGCCACCCCACCACCAATGTTTTTTTTATTAAAATTTTTAGATTGGAGGAGCAGCATGATAAAAAAAATCATATTGTGCTCTTCTATCTCGCATCCAATAAAAAAAACAACGTATTTGCTGTTGTAATATCGCAAACGAATGTGGCTGTTTCACCATTAAGGACTCCAGCTTTAAAGGTCCAATGCAGACATTTTTATCTCAATATCTAATCATTTCTAGGTGTCAGTTAAGTACCTTACTGTGATTGTTTTCAATAAAAAATTAAATACAAATAAAAGCTTCCTAGCAAAGGCTCTAGCAAGAATTGTGCTTGGACTGTCTGGGAGTGGTCTGAGTTGGGAGGGTAAAACACAAAACTAGAGGTCAACCGATTATGATTTTTCAACACCGATACCGATACCGATTATTGGAGGACCAAAAAAGCTGATACCGATTAATCAGACTATTTATTTATTTATTTGTAATAATGACAATTACAACAATACTGAATGACCACTTATTTTAACTTAATATAATACATCAATAAAATCAATTTAGCCTCAAGTAAATAATGAAACATGTTCAATTTGGTTTAAATAATGCAAAAACAAAGTGTTGGAGAAGAAAGTAAAAGTGCAATATGTGCTATGTAAGAAAGCTAACGTTTCAGTTCCTTCCTCAGAACATGAGAACATATGAAAGCTGGTGGTTCCTTTTAACATGAGTCCTCAATATTCCCAGGTAAGAAGTTTTAGGTTGTAGTTATTATAGGAATTATAGGACTATTGCCCTCTATACCATTTGTATTTCATTAAACTTTGACTATTGGATGTTCTTATAGGCACTTTAGTATTGCCAGTGTAACAGTATAGCTTCCGTCCCTCTCCTCGCTCCTCTCCGGGCTCGAACCAGCAACACAACGACAATTAGCGCGCGCTAACTAGCTAGCCATTTCACTTTGGTTACACGAGCCTCATCTCGGGAGTTGATAGGCTTGAAGTCATAAACAGCGCAATGCTTGACGCACAACGAAGAGCTGCTGGCAAAACGCACAAAAGTGCTGTCTGAATTATTGTTTATGGAGCCGATGTGAAATGGCTAGCTAGTTAGCGGTGGTGCGCGCCAGTGGCGTTTCAATCGGTGACGTCACTTGCTCTGAGACCTTGAAGTAGTGGTTCCCCTTGCTCTGCAAGGGATGCAGCTTTTGTGGAGTGATGGGTAACGATGCTTCGAGGGTGACTGTTGATGTGTGCAGAGCGTCCCTGGTTCGCGCCCAGGTCGGGGCGAGGGGACAGACGTAAAGTCTATACTGTGACATGTACGCAGCTGGTTCTGCCTACCACCGCTCAGTCAGATGATATGCAACGCAGGACATGCTAGATAATATCTAGTAATATCATCAACCATGTGTAGTTAACTAGTGATTATGATTGATTGTTTTTTTATAAGATAAGTTTAATGCTAGCTAGCAACTTACCTTGGCTTACTGCATTCGCGTAATAGGCAATCTCCTTGTGGAGTGCAATGAGAGAGAGGCATTATTGCGTTGGACTAGTTAACTGTAAGGTTGCAAGATTGGCTCCCCCGAGCTGACAAGGTGAAAATCTGTCGTTCTGCCTCTGAACAAGGCAGTTAACCCACCGTTCCTAGGCCGTCATTGAAAATAAGAATGTGTTCTTAACTGACTTGCCTAGTTAAATAAAGGTATATAAAAAAAAAGTACAAAAATGTAATACAAAAATCAGCAAATCGGCGCCCAAAAATACCGATTTCCGATTGTTATGAAAACTTGAAATCTGCCCTAATTAATCGGCCATTCCTATTAATCGGTCGACCTCTACACAAAACTAGCTGTTATTGGCCGTGACTCTCTTTCTTATTGGTCTATTAACTAATTTCCTGCCAGAACAGAACAGATTAACAGGAATGACATTTACTTTCACAGGTGGCTATCTGAAAAGCCACACCCCTACTAAGCCACGCCTGCAGTCTACTTCAATAACCCAGCATCAATAACCCTGCATTAAAACCCAACCTTGCTCTTTTAAAAGAAAACAACCTAAGTGACCCAATGCCTACAACCCAGCAGTTGGGTCATTTTTTTGTGTACAATATGTAGGAACAATGGTGTCTGAAAGTGAGAACAAAACCACCAATGACAGTTCTGATTCCCAGAACTCTGGCACAATAAACTCAGTCTCTCCATACTCACTTGTTGACATCCTGCATGATGTTTCCAGGCCAGGCCAGCTCGATTTTCAGCTGCCCCTTGTGCTCAACAAAGAAGTCCACCAGGGTCCGTGTGACGGTGGCCGAGGTGTGGAGGAAAAATGCAGGGATCCACAAAATGGCCCCCTCCAGCTTCTTCAGGTTGAGGAAGAAGTTGTTGCGGTCCTGGATGGTCAAAAGGTTGTTGTAGTACCTCTCCAGGATGCTGGGGTTAAAGGTGGTGAGGTTGGTCTTCCGGCCCACATCCTTGTAGTAGGAGTCGGTAGGGGCGAAGTTGCAGCGGAAGATAAAGTCGGCACTGTCGATCTCTGGCCCACAATGACTACCAGTCAGGATCCCACTGTTACCCACCACGGCACACACGTTGTAGTGCTTGTTCTGGATGGGTGAAGCATCAGGAAGCAGTGACTTCAGGTTGTTGCTTATAGAGAAGACATACTTGTGACTGGAGTAGTCGAAGTGCATCAGCTGGCCAACGCGCACACCGTTCTTGGTGAGGGAGAAGTTGTTGGCCACATCAATGTAATGGAAGATCTCTTTCCTGAAAAGTTGTAAACAGATCAAAATATCAGCTCACAGCTGCTGTTTCAACAAAAAGCAATGTTGCAATGTAGCCAACTGCAAACGACAAATAAACTGAAATGTTCTACTAAACACATAAACAGTATTCTGTTTAAACCGAATAATAATAATAATACCTTTGCTGATAAAAAGCTGTCCTATTGAATTTCCATTTGGAGGGTTTCCCTTGCAGCTCCTCATTCAGAGCATTGGTTAACGGGATGAAGGATGGGTCCAGGAAATTCATGGCAAACTGTGACCTGTGAAGAAAAGGGTTTTCCTTAGTAAAGAGCTATTCATATTGTCAGCATTGTTGTCAGCATGTCCAAGCCAACTCATAGCATGCATTCATGTGTGGGCTTGTAACAGTATAGGCACAATAACATCTAGCAGCACATTGGACTGTCAAGGGTGTGTATACTGGTGGCGAAGTCAGATGCAGGAGAGCAGAGTGTTGTGAACAGGCGCACACTTTATTCAGGCTGGAGTTAACAAACAGACGGACGCAAACTGCGTCAAAACCTCCTGCAAAAAGACCAAAGCTAATGTACCAAATGAACATACGTGCAAAAGCACGGAACATGGAAACATAGCCTGGCGCGTCACAATAACCACATAACAATAAACAATATATATATATATATATATATATATATATATATATATATATATATATATATAAATATATATAAATATATATATATATATATAAATATAAATATATATATAAATATATATATATATATATATATTTGGGGGGGGGGCAAAAACCTAATGTCGATGATTCTACAGTTGAAATGTCATTAAACATTTAATGTAAGGCTAATTAATTGAGGCAGGGGTTTGCATTAGAGTTAGGCTACTTC
The DNA here is from genome assembly GCF_002021735.2 of Oncorhynchus kisutch. Lineage (NCBI taxonomy): Eukaryota > Metazoa > Chordata > Actinopteri > Salmoniformes > Salmonidae > Oncorhynchus > Oncorhynchus kisutch. The sequence goes on along the minus strand of NC_034181.2, from coordinate 37,960,461 downwards.
CGCTTGCAGAGGAATTATTATTTATTTTGATTATTTATTCAGGCCCTGATTCCTCTAATAAAGTTGGCCATATAATGCCATAGCCTACAGAACAATGTAGACATAATCAATCATAAAGATTACGTTGGAAAAAATTGTACCGCGTGCGCCTTGTCAGAATGAAATAAATCACATTATCGGACCATTTCAGGATTTTTACGTGCGTCATATCAAAATAAAAAATGATGAGCTTCCAAATCTTGATTTAGCTTACTCACCGAAATCCTGCGTGGAACATTATTCGTGGTCCTCCCATATTGTCATTTTTTGTGGAAGAGAAGATGCTGTCCTTTCTAATGGACACATAACTTATTAAGGATAAAATGAGTAGAGCAACCATCAATATGACCAGACCCAGAGCGTTTGCGATGCGGACCATCTTGGAGCGTTTTCATTCCTTGAAGAATAGCGATGGAAATGTGCCAGCCTTCATCACCTCGATTCTAGATGTTCATTTTGTCTATACATATTCGTATTATGACACAAAATAAACATGCTTTCCAATGTAAAATGGACGGCAAATATCCAATGTGGTTGAAATGGCAGTTAGCGATTTGTCTTCGTGCACTCACATCATCCCTGCTGCCTTGCCTTGCCTTCGCGCTGAACTGAATACTCTCCAGGCAGACAGATTAATACCATTAGGGCGATGCATCTGAAATTCACGTCAATGTATCAATCCAGCAAAATTCTCGCCGGTCTCGACTACGCAACCTCTCCCCATTAAATCATTTCACATATTCCGGTGCAAATGGAGAAGTGTTTGTTGAGCCCAGATGAAAATGCGACTAAAAGTGTCATGACTGTATTACACCTCCGTGGTTTAGAGATGGGAGCAATAAACTTAATGTGTTATGCATACCATCGAATATTACTTGCTGACTGTACAAAATACTGAATCACATAATATTTTGCAAATGTGGAAACCTGATCAGCATCTGAATAAGGGATGTCCCTACGAATACTAAAGTACATCTCATGAACAGTAGCATATCAGTTTAAAGGTCCAATGCAGCCGTTTTTTTTACGACAACAACTCATTTCTGGGTAAAAATTAAGTACTTTACTGTGATTGTTTTCAATTGAAATGGTCAAAAATAAACAAAAATAGCTTCTCAGCAAAGAGCAATTTCTCAAGCAATAATTTCCTACAAGCCAGATCCCGGACTAGAACCCAAGCTAACATCTCTGGAGGGACCTGAAAATAGCTGTGGAGCGACGCTCCCCATCCAACCTGACAGAGCATGAGAGGATCTGCCGAGAAGAATGGGAGAAACTCCCTAAATACAGGTGTGCCCAAGAAGACTCACAGCTGTAATCGCTGCAAAGGTGCTTCAACAAAGTACTAAGTAAAGGGTCTGAATACTTACGTAAATATGATATTCAAATTTTTTTATGTATAAATGTGCATAACAAAAAAAACTACGTTTTCTTTGTCATTATGGGGTATTGTGTCTAGATTGATAAGGGGGAAAAAACGACTCAATCCATTTTAGAATAAGGCTGTAACGTAACATAAGGTGGAAAAAGTCAAGGGGTCTGAATACTTTCCGAATGCACTGTATAAAGTACAGGAAAATCAATGACTGCACTGGGCCTTAACAATAATAGGGAAAACACAACAGGGTTTAAAAATTGTAATCCTTTTGTTTGCAGGGTTCTTTTTTCCAAGCAAACATGGTTTGTTTATAACAACATGTTGATATACAGTAACATAAAATGGCTTATTCACAAAGAATGATAACACATTCCCTTTTTTAAAATAATTTCTTATACAAGTTATGTAAATGTGTTATTCATTTACATATAAATATTTTGCACGTGTACTGAATCAACAATCACCATCATTCTCTAACAGAATCCCAAATGACATACTTCCATACAAGCCACCATTAATAGAATACAGTATCATCCTGCATATAATCTCACAAACACATTACAATAACATGGTGAATTGGCAACTACTACATTAATACTATTCTATAAAACAGGTAAAACTTGCACAATGTACCGATGTTGGGTATTTCCCATTGATTGAACAGTTAGTGTGCGGGACGGACATCCTAGGTAGAAAATAGTTTTGCCATTGTGCTTAAAGGGTAGTACACCCAAATTACATACTGTATTGGTTTCCTTACCCTGTCTATGGACAAGGTTTGACAGCAATCCATTATTTGGTTTAGCATCCCTAGCACATGCTAAAGTTTTAGCATTTGTGGAACAAATCTAATGTTGTATTTTTCATGCAAAATGTTCAAAACATTTAGAAGTGACTTTGTTGAGCTTCATAATAAATTTGAGATACTTTTGTATGATTTGGTGTAGATGTACAAAAACAGCTAATACCAATGACTTGAATGGGATTTGTGCCACAAATGCTAAAATGTTAGCATGTGGAAACAGTGCCAGGGAAACTAAACCAAAGCATGGATTGCTGTCATACCTTGTGCATAGACTGCTTATTACACGACAGGTAAGGAAACATATGTCTCATTTTAAATTTGGATGAACAATCCCTTTAATGACAACTGGAATGTGTCAAGTTTTGACATAGATTGACACCAGGAACATATTTAAAAAGGCATTTTAAGATCTTATTGCCAGTCAGCTGCCAAGATATTGCAATTTAAATTCCACTAAGATCTATCTAAAATCATAACAACATTTTTAAAACTGCACATGGATTAACACAGGCACTTGGTAGGTCCTGTCATTCAGTATTTCCAGAATACATACGTATGTAGCAGAGGTGGTTTGTTGAATACGCTCCCGTGATCAGTAAACTTACTTTGGACCGGAAGATTTGTTAGCTTCCACACCTAGGCTTTAGCTCAGAGGTCTAACAAGTCACGCAGGCAGCTTGAGTTAGATACCCATCTGCCATACATACTGTATAGTAATTAACATAAATGTTTTACGAACGACAAGGAAAGTTACATTTAGGGAAAAGTTACATTTAGCACCCTGGTTACACATACAATCCCTATCGAGAATTTAACCTCATCAAAAAGAGAGGAGTATCATTTTCTGCCCTGGTTGCAAAACTCTGAGGGGAAGAAGGCTCCCTCTGCATCACTGCCAGGAGAGCCGCACAGGCTGTCCTCTTCACAGCTCATATCCTCACAGGAATCCTCACTAAATATATGCAGGGGAGAACAGATGTAATCATTACCATCTTCAGATTAGTGCGTTAACTTTTCTTTCTTCCCTGAAACATCATAGAAATGTAGAAGTGATGTGGTGCATTGCGCTGCAGTACAACTCAATAATGAGCCTTTATGTTCACACACAGTAGCTCTAATGTAGTCAAAATGTTATTATATTATTAAACAGTGAAGTGCATTAAAAGGGGCTGTTTGTTTACCTCTCACTTTCATCCCAGCTGCCCTCTGGAATAGTCGGCAGTTCAGGGACACTGAAGTGATTAGCGTGCAAATTTTGGGCGGTTCGTCTGGACACGATCCACACCAGTTTTTTGTTGTCTGGTTTGCTACATTCACTTGAGCTGTACTCAGTCATGCATTTGGCCACGAGTCCCCTCCAGTAGAGTAACTCACTGTCAACAATCTGTGAAGGGAACAGGAAACATTTGAGAAGCTGGCAGAAGACATAAATATAATAAATAAATATAAATAAATAGAGTAGTCATCCAAGCCAGAAGGTGCTAGTTTCATGTAGCATGTTGTCAGATGACTTCACTTGTTCAGTGCCAGGGTAAAGTATAATGCCAGTGTCAGCCTCAGTGGGACTTTGTATTCTAACAATATAATAACTGTCATTGGTCACAACACCGTCATATCAAACTGAGGGCTATGTAAGTAAACTGTATAATACCTTTAAGTGCCTTTGGAGTTCTTGGACAATTTCCAACATGGCAAGAGACTGGAGGGCATCAAATTCCTGAGTAATGACAGACAGAGCCAGCACCGATGGCTGGAAGAAAAAAAAATAACGTATCAGTCCTACAACTCAAAGTTAACATTCTTGTCATTTAAAAGTGTATTGGCCTGAGAATAATTCTTACTTTTGCTTTAGAGAAAATAAGCTGGCATAAGCAGGCTTTTAGCTGGGCTTCCAGTCTTTCAATGCTTGGGATCTCCCCCCTTAAAATAAAGGAAACTCTCATGTGATCCTCATGTCAACTGATCATTAGGATATCAACTTTACAGCTTCTAACCATTGGAAAAATACATCACTGATGGCATAACGTGAAAAGTGATCAATTGAGAAACAAAGTGCTCACCTTTCTGATGTAAGTGATACAATGACAGCATGGTATAAGTGTAAAAAAGTTAAGGCTGTGATGGCTTTGAGCTCCAAGTTGAGTTTTTCAGAGATGATCTTCTCCATTCGGCTGAGGTCAGACACAGTGAACTTGCTTTGGCTGATGCGGATGAGTTCATGGGTGGGTGAGATGTTGCACTCGTCCTCAACCATTTTGGCAGCAATATGGAGACAGGAGACTCCAATGCAGGGCACGTGCTTAGGTTGGACCTGTGAACATGCCATTATAGTGATACACTAGTCAGCATTAATGGGCTACTTCTGCAGAGTTCGATTATAATTAAAAACGAAATAAAAAGCATGCAAATTTACACAACAAGACAGGTATCAAACAATAAACAAAATGTAATTATGTAGAATATTCAGTGTGACCACATCACAAAACAAATATCTTTAAAATACACACCTTCATAATGGCTAAGAACCTATCCAGTAGATTGACAGCTAGGACAAATGTCTGGGTGCTGAAACCAAAGAAACTGGCCAGGCTCCACAGGTCTTCAACTTTGGCATTTCTGCATTTTGCAGAGACTCCATTGTGATTCTGAAAAATTAATGTTAAACACCACAACAAAACATCAAAATAGCACATCAAAACACTACTGAAAGGTAAGTACAGTATATAGAACTGGGTCACTGGGATAGCAATACCTACCTCTGCTGCAGACTCCATTATATTGAGGCCAGTTTCCCTTGGTAAAAAGTCTGCTTCTTGAGCAATGTATGACTTTAGCTCTTTGACAAGCCAACATGTTTCATTGTCAAGGTCTTGAAGATCCTGCATCCTGAAAAAAACATGTTGTTTTATGTGATTAGATTCAAAACAAATAAACTGTAACATTTCCCTCAGAGAAAGGGGGACTGTTTTACCCCACCCACAGGGTGTCAAAATGTAAATGGTAGCCACCCATAATCATAGCTAGCTAGATTGCTAGCTATGTTTTACAATAGGCCCAATACAATTCTTGAAAACGAAAAGCATAGCATTATTGATAATTAAAACAGTGACAGGCAAAGGTTTCTCAGTTGTAAAAATAAAAACAACAGCTAAACACAAGAGAAAATAATTAGCAATAATATTTTGTTCAGATCAGATTTTGGATCCTTGATATAACACTTAAGCATGACCACCTGTCAACATGTGCCTTTGAAATGCTTGGAATTGGTCATTTCAGGTCAATGTGAAAATGCCATCATCTGAAAAGGTTCAGTTATCTGATTTAAGTCACAATTTCACACATCTCTGAGCTCACATGCTCGATATTGTACAGTTGAGAACACAATCAGAACTCAATTTCACGTTTTACATTTGATCCAGCTATTTCAGTCAGGACATCTTCTGTTGCTGTGATTTTAAAGTATTTTTCCCTTTTCACTTGCCCTGCACCATGAAGCTGTCGGCAGTAGGTCAGATTTATGCTGCAGAATAGAGCTCGCTAGTTTGTAGTCCTGAAAAACGGAAATTAAATCTCTGGTTCGTTCAGCCATTCCTATGGGGGAAATGTATGGGGAAAGACTGGGTTTTTGGGATAAACGCCAAAAATAAGGTCTGAGGTTAACACAGGCTTAGAAGATCTTATACGTTTTGTTCTATGAGATAGCATCAGTCAGTTAACATGACCTTTATGAATTATGAAGCATAATTTTGATTACATAAATGCTTCAAAATTCACAAAAAGTTACATTAGATGATGAAGATGATCACGTAGAACAAAACGTATAAGATCTCTGAAGCCTGTGTTTACCACAGACCTTATTTACCACAGCTTGTAGCCAACAAGCTAAAGTTAAGTCTGTTGCATGCTTCCCAGTCAAAACAGTTTTTTTCCGGGTGTTCGAGCACACACATGTTCTTATTGAGGCAAGTCGAAGTTCGGCAATAGTGTGCAACTGCCTACCAGTCGCCCCCGCCTCCCGCTAGCACAGCGGGCGAGTCTTGGACAGCACCGTGTGCTAGCTAACTTGCTAGTTAGCGACACCTGGGGCGGTTAGCGACACCTGGGGCGAAAGACGCCATCTGCCCGTGTGTACTAGCTATAGCTAGCTACCATTGTCGCCGCTCAGTAAACAATTGGACCTGATCGGACAGCTCAGAGCTTCTGCTCTTTTCTGTCCATAAGAAACACATGGATTGGTGGAATAGGCAGAGCAGGGCAGGAGCAAGGAAGGAAGGTGTGGTCAAGCAAGGCATCCCCTGAGGCTAGATGCCCTAACGTTTTTATAATTGTCGGCCGCGTCTCTTCTGTGGGTTTTATCAGCGGTCGGAATCCAACGTCATAGTGCATTACTGCCACCTACTGTGTTCCTGCCCCTCCCCGTCTATGTACAGGAGATGCAGGAATGTCCCAAATTGCGGGACGCAGTTGCACTCTTCTCATATTCTGTAGCCGAAGCCTACACCCCTTCTTCGGTGATTGGTCAACAGTACTACTCCTAGTAGGTGTGGGAACATGAAGAATTTGTTATCATTCGACGAGAGACGGCTAGTTTTCATGCACCAAACATTTTAGCTAGATGTAAAATTGCGTGACTAAGACCTCTTCGGCAAAAACTTCCAAATAAATGAGATTTCTTGATATATCTTAGATTAATTCTTATTATTTTGAGAAAGTGTTTCTGGCTATGTTGTTGCTAGGGTGGGTCAAGATGAACAGAAAATTATATTGATGCTTTTTCAAATATTTCAAGTGAAGCTCTTTAGGAATTATGCGAGCACAGACGGTTGCTGTTAACTAAAAATGACACAACGATTAGGTTCCAGTTTAACAACGTTTAATTCATCGTATTTCCACAGTACATAGTTGCCATTGCACTCAGGCCAGGCCCATCTCCAGTGAGACTCTTGCGCAGGTGTTGCCGATGTGAAATGGCTAGCTAGTTAGCGGTGGTGCGCGCTACTGGCGTTTCAGTCGGTGACGTCACTTGCGCTGAGACCTTGGAAGTAGTGGTTCCCCTTGTTCTGCAAGGACCGCGGCTTTTGTGGAGTGATGGCTAACGACGTTTCGAGGGTGACTGGTGACGTGTGCAGAGCGTCCCTGGTTCGCGCCCAGCTCGGGGAGAGGGGACGGACGTAAAGTCTATACTGTTACACAGGCGAACTAAAAACAGAGTGATAGCACCATAATGACAGAAATATAGGGATACTTAAAACATGAGCTTAACAGTTGCTTCGCCTTGCCGAGTTCTGATAGGAGCGAATGGAACCTATGTATGCGCACGCCTTAAGCCTCCGTTAGTGCCTACAAAAAGACGCCATTACGATTGCTCTCAATGTTTTTCATTTAACTAGCTAACCGTAATAAAATCACTTCAAACTTCACTGCTGTCTACAATTATCTTTATTTAGGAACAGTGCTACAGTGGTAAGAGTATTTGAGATTGAGAAAAAGATTTTCAAAGGAATTTTGCCAGGAGAAGTCACATGGATATCCTTGGTTAGCTAGTTTAGACACAATAGGGCTAGCTAATGTTTGCTAGATAACCGTTTGTTCAGAGTACATATATAATTATTTATTTTTCAGAGTACATTTAGCAGAAAGGGTCTAGCTATATGGTAATATTTGATCAGAAATACAATAGCTATATTATTTTCATGTTGTAGTTAGTCACGTTTTGGTGGTTAGCTAATGTTAGTTGGCTAGCTGACTGCAGTATTTAAAATGGCAGCCTCATCAAGTTGATAGGGAATTCACTGACTGGCTAACTAACAACTACATCATATCTCATTATCTGCATATGAGTGATCATTATTGACAAACGTTTATTCCCCACATATTCTCACGTCAGTATCATTAGTTTTAATTTCTGATCCAGAAAAGGACTCACAAATCTTAGCAGACTAAACTCAACTCCTCAATTTGAAATGGAGTTGAGCAGTGTCTAGGGTGGGTGGACTGGAGCACCAATGTCACATAAAATGTCATTTAAAAAACTACTTATTTCAGCAACCAAAGAATAGCACACAATTACACAGAACAATCTTGTGTGTAATTGTGGGCTATTCTTTGGGTGCTGAAATCAGTAGCTAGTTAAAAAAAAGGTGAAGTCGCCGCTCAACTCTATTGTAAATGCTGGAGTTAATCAGCTAACAAAAGCCAAATCCGTAACTTGTGTTGCTTGCAGTATTATTCTTTTCATTTTGACCTGAAATTATGTCAGCAAATGATGTTATGGACAGAAATGACATATTCACCAAAATGTAGAAATAACAGCCAAATGCAGTGATAGACAAAACTGCTGATAAGGCTTATTTAATGAAACCTAAATTAACATTATTATGTTTTATGGTTTACATGGAGACCTTTGCCTGCCATCTTTAACATTATTTCTTAAAAGGTATCCAACAAAATGTTATTGATAGTAGAATGGATGTATTGAAAAGCAAGCAGTCTCGTCTCATAGGCGGGGAACAATTGGCCCAGCGTCGTCTGGGTTAGGGTTTGGCCGGGGTAGGCCGTGATTGTAAATAAGAATTTGTTCTTAACAGACTTGCCTAGTTAAAAAAAGGTTAAATAAAAAACATTGAATGATTACTATATTATTTAGCTTGCTGCTAACGTTAGCTGAAAAAAAACGGTCGTATATAGGTCACGTATCAAGCTCATATTGGGACATTATTTTTGACGCAATTAATTAACGTTAATCATCTTTAATGAAAAACGATCACATGTATCTCAAAATTACATGCTAAGACTATACAGTATACCAGCTGCAAAGCAAAAAGGGTCAACAAGCTAGGCTAGCTAATGTGAGCTAAGTTAGCTAACAAGACAGAGTCATTTCGTACCTTGCCAAACGCTTGGAACAAGACGAATTTGTGCACATATCAAATCAGTATTCACATTTCCATTTCGATTATGTTTGCTATAACGTAAATTAACACTATGTTTACTAAATGGTAATCTAATGTAATGTTGGTGTTGATAATGTCCGTCTTGAAATAAATACAACAACGCTTGAACCATAGAACAATGAGAGTTATTTCGACGAATGTATAAATGTGAAGCTTCCGCTTGGCGTTTCCAATCACTACCAAATATGATAGTGAGAGGAAGCCCAGTGGCCGGTAGTGGGAGAAGATGGACCGAGATAGATTTTGTCCGACATTCTGCACATTTTCTCATCGATTACACATTTGATCTCAAAAACATTTTCTGTTCTTAAAACTATAATATGTTATGAGCAGAGTGGACTAAGTTTTGTAGACGTTACCCTTTGCCAAATAAAAATAAACCGCGTTGTTTAGAAGGAGTGCAAAGGCGTATGTCGGTATTGTACACGCGCACTGCACGGAGTAGGCGTTTCCGAACGAAACATGCAAATACTTGCTAGAACTTACCAATAGGATCTCGCTAGTTTTGGCTTGGCTCTGCCCACCTCCTTGCTTGTTCTGCCAACTATGACTCATTTGTCCCCATTGGAAACAATAGGCTGTGGTCTATCTTGGGTTAATTATAACATCTTTGCGGATTCAACGACTGTCGTTGTCTCGTAAACTACAACATCCATCGGGCACCGGTGGATGACAACAGGTTCTACTACCCTTTAATATTTTGTATTTAACAGTAAAGTAAAAATCTTTCTGTTCGTTCTTGAGATAATATCTATAAAGTCAGGAACAAGTTTGGGGAGTTAGCTAGCTAACGTTTCTAAAATCCACCAACTCTGAAGAAAGCACGAAATCAACGGTTTCCATGGCGAGCGATTAAGCTTCCCTAACGTTAGTAGTTACTTGTAGCTGCAAGCGCTTGTGGATTTGCACACGCTATCTCACAAGGCTAGATAGCTAACCAACTGAAAATGTCTTCTGTATCTCAAAATTCCATACCTAAAGATAGTGATTTATCTATCCATAAATCGTCTGAATTTTTTGATGATGGATTATTGCACGAGATTCCAACAACAACAAGTAAGTCAATTAACCTGACTAGCTAGTTATAACGTCGTTAGCTAGCAACGCTTATTTGTCATAGTGCTGGTCCCTGGCGCCATCCGCAGTGGCAGCACTGAGCCACCCTCTTTGGCTATCTAATTAAGATAACTACCCCTACCTTACAGGTACAAATGACACCAGTACTGTCCCTAAAAGGTACAAGAATCTGGATGAGTTGAGGTAATTTTTCCACTTTAAGTTTCTCTAGCTAGATAACACGTTACCTGTTAAACTGCCCTACCTCCTTTTTCAAAACACTGACGTTAGCTACCTACCTACCTGTATTTGAAAACAGTCTGCCTTTTGCACCATGAACCGTCATCCATTTGGAAGCGAATTTGTTAGGTTGGCTTTCTTTACAGTGAGGAGCTCAACAGACGAACCAAGGAGACCCAAATGCTGCAAGAAGAGGTGGAACATGCAACTAAAATTACCATGGATAAAATGGGACGCACATTTCCCAGCAGCTCACCCTCACAAATCAATTACTTTCCCATTTTTATGGGTGAGTATGAGGTTTTCTTGTGTCATTAATACAAATATAGCCATTGCAAAGCGTATAAGCTAGCTAGTACTAGCTCTATACAGTAACACGTCAAAATATGACACTACCCTATTTTGAATTCTGGAGCTACCTGTAGTACTTTGCTATGATACGTTTTCCCTATTGCCCCCTTTTTATTTTATTTTTTTACAGATGGTTCATCGGAGGAGAACTCAGAAGTACTGTCTCCATACCGACCGTCTTTGATCCAGCCTCTTACATATGACCGTGATGGCCTGGATCTGATGGTGGTCAGAAGTGGTGTAACCTTCCCCGGGAAAGATGTTTTGGAAAATGTAATAGAGGACTACTCTCAGCAGGTGTCGGAGCTCCAAAAGCAGCTGAGTGAGGTTAGTCTGAGATGGAGGGACTATTTATTTTCCTTTCCTGCTGAGAGTTGTTGATATAATCTGGTTGATGGAGGCCTCCTGAACTAAGTTATTCGATTCAAAAGCCATGCAATTCTGTGCCACAGAGTTGCCATTGATTGCAGCACATTTGCTAATACTTTTTCAGATGTGTGCTTTTCATGAACAGCAGAAGTTCAAATTGCGTCAGTCCATCATCAAGCTGCAGACAAAGTTGCACGAGGTCCAGACTGAGAAAGATGCCCTGACTGATCTAAGGTAATTCATGCTAAAACCCTTGCAATGTAGGCCATTTGTACTGTATACCTTTGGACAGATCTCATCTCATTTTAACTGTAAAAGTAAGGAAGTAAAGGATATAAGTTGCGTGAATGTTAATTGTTTTGTCCCTCAGAATGAAAGAGAGCAGAAAACAGGCAGATGTAATGGGGAAAATGCATGCAATAATCAGAGCGCTGCAAATCAATAAACAGACAGGGGACCAGAGGCTACTGGAGGCTGAGGAGGAAGCAAAGTCACAAAGCAGTAAAGCAGAGTCAATGGAGCATACACTACAGGAGGTTCACTCCACACTGTTGGCTTATGAGAAACGGTGTAGAAACTATTTGTACTCCAGCCATGACGCACTGGGAGTTGCGGTGCAGAAAGTATTACAGGACTTGGAGCATGAGAATCACAATCTGAGAGAAAGATTCTTGCTGGTAATACAGTCAGTCTTATGTTTTATGCCACTCGAAACACTTTTGTGAAAGGTTTGATGTGTTGTTCTTGATATTGTATCTTTCTATTCCAAACTCATTGTGCCAGGTGGAAGAGCAGATGGAGACTCAAGAACAGAAATGCCAAGATAAAGCAGAGATACAGTTGAAGGAGCAAAGGGAAAGGTACTTTTTCATTAACTTTTGACAATTCTTGCCTCAGTCACTTGGGTTACCTGGGATTAGTCATTCATTCACTTCTCTGATTTAAAAAAAACTAAGTGTTTACGACAAGTTCCTTGAGGCGACATGTCAAGTTGCCTTGCTTGGCTTGCTTTGCTCTCTTCCAGACTGGAGCAGCTTATTACCAGTCATGACCAGGAGGTGGCGATATTGACTGAGAAATTGAGCAGCTCCAGAAGCAGTGCCTCCAGTTTGTCTGTCCAGGTGGAATTGCTACAGTGAGAGACGTTAATTAACTCGCAATACAATATCTACACATTTCCTGAGTTGAAATAATTAATTTGCTTTAAATTTAAATCACCTATATTTTAATTTAGTTGTAAAACATCAGTCTTATCTTTCAGAAAGTGTCCAAAAACATGCATTATTTCCTTCTGACCAGAAAACAAGGTGAGAGTCAGGCTTCAGTGCACCAGTGTCAGGTCAAGGACTTGGAGTCAGCTTTCTCCATCCTGCGCTCCGATCTACTGGATGGCCAGCGGATCCATGAAGACAAGGTAATGGCTACATATCTCTATTGTGTTTTAAATTATTAGAATAATGATAGTGGCCTTGGCCTATTCAAACAGAAGTTTAGGGGGTAGACATTGTAACACAGGAGGTTGGTGGCACCTTAACTGGGGTGGAAGGGCTCGTGGTAATGGCTAGAGCGGAATAAGTGGAGTGGTATCAAACACATGGTTTCTATGTGTTTGATGCCATTCCATTAGTGGCGTTCCAGCCATTATTATGAGCTGTCCTCCCCTCTGCAGCCTCCACTGCATTGCAATATTCTATGTGAAGGTTCTGAAGGTTTGGGTTGTCATGATGTTGTGTGCCAGGTGAGTGCTCTGGAGAAGCAGTTGGCTGAGGCCCAGTCCCAGGTGGAGGAGGCCCAGAGAGGGAGAGACGGATCTCTCCAGCAGGCAGAGGAGCTGGACTCTCAGCTCTGCCAGCTCACGGTAAGACAGCCCAGCCTCAGACATAAACAGGGAGGATACAGCCATAGTGTGCTCCCTGCTGCTGTGGAAAAAGCACATAGCATTTCAGATTCCAGAAAGCCTACATCTATCAATGTATTTGATATATAAATGGTAAAGTGGCTTTGATAAAAAAAAAAAATTTGGGAATAAATCCAAATGTATGAACACAAACTGCGATGAGTAAGAGTGGGTACTGTGTTACGTGTGGGGTTAGTCAGAGCTCCGGCAGGTCCGTGAGGAGTTGGCCCTTGAGAAGGAGGAGACCAAACAGCTGCGGGAGCGGGACACGGGCCACAGTGTGACCAGCGACGGGCTGCGCAGGGAGCTGGAGGAGCGACGCCTGGGGGTGCAGCAGCTGGAGGTTCTGGTGGGATCTCTCAAAGACGACTGCCAGGCACAGATGGAGGCTCAGGTGAGAATTAAATGAAAAGCCTTGAGCTGTTTGTTTAAATGTTGTTGTTTTTTTTAAATGAAAAATTACACCAAGGCCTTAGTTGTCAAACACTTATGGTTTTGTATCTCCTCTGCCAGTTGTTGGGCGAGAAGCATCAATCGGAGCAGCAGGAGGAGCTGGCTGTGCTGCGAGGGGAGCTGAAACTGACCACAGACCAGCTAAACAGGGCCAGGGACGAGGAGCTGAGACTGCAGGCCCTACAGGGGGACCGGGACGAGGCGCTGAAGAGGGTCCAGGCGCTGCTGGAGGAGAGGGACAGGGAGCTGCAGCTGAGGCAACAGGAGGCGCAGCAGGGCCGGGCCAGGCTGGAGGAGGCCCAGGGCCACTGCCAGGCCCTCAGGGCAGAGACTGAGGTGCTGAGGCTCAAGCTGGAGGACCGGGAGAAGATGGTGAACCTGCTGCGGCTGCAGCTGGAGAGCACCACCCAGATGACCGTACAGCATGGACGTAGCATTGACTCCCTGCATGACGAGAAGAGCCGCCTCAGCAACCAGCTCAGTGAGCACAAGCTGGAGATCCAACAGCTAAGGGTTGGTTTGTTAGTTAGCTAGCTAGAGTTAGTTGACTACTTAGTTTTGATCATAGTTTATTTCATTATCCTACTTTAATTTCATGGTTGGTCGTTTCCTCCACCTCTGGGCCAGAGGTCAAGGGAATCCTCAGTTAACACCAAGAATTGTTCCTTGTCTTGGATTATAATACTCCAATGTTTTCTTTTTGGGTGTGTTTTCAAAGCTATCCTACCAATAATGTTCAAACCCTGCTGTGTCCCACCCTGTACAGACAGACTTGGAGCAGCGTGAGGAGTGTTTGGCAGTGCTGGAGAAGGAGAGGCGAGTGCAGCAGGCTGGCCTGTCCGAACAGAGCCACTGTGACAAGGAGCTAAAGCTGGAGAAACAGAAGCTCACCGCTGAGCTAGAGATACAACGCATGCAACTGGTCACCCTCACAGGTACACTAGCTGTCATTATAGATGGCTTTCATATGAGAATATTCCCCGTGCACAGATAAAATGACGCACCCACTCTGTCAGTTCTTTCATCAGCAGGATAATGTTGTGGTTATCCGTCTTGAGGCCGGCCTTCTAATCAACATAAACGATTGTGTTGACGTCGTGTCCTTGATTTAGCCAATTAAATGTTTTACTCCTGTGACCAAACCGTTATTTGTTAACGTTTCTCTATGAATTATGATCTTTATTAATTCTGTAATATTGAAGACCTTTCAATGATTAGATATAACGGCCTCCATTTCTCCAGTCTTTGGGGTAATACAGGTCTTTAGTGGCAAAAGGCAAGAATAATGATGAAGTTGCTACGCTGTGTTGGAAAAACACTTCAGCATGTACTGTATGTGTTTCATGTTCATCAAGCCTTCATTGTGCTTTGTGTGTGTCCATCTGTCTGTTGTCCAGAGGAGCATGAGGAGTTGAAGAGGCTCCACAGCAGTAAGAGTGAGGAGCAGGAGGGTGTGGTGGTGAGTCTCAAAGCCCAGCTGAAGACCACCCGGGCTGAGATGGACCAGGCCAGGAGGACCCTAGAGGGGGTGGACGGACACGGTCAGCACTGCACATCTGACAAACATCACGGAGAACATTTATAGTATAGTAGAGAATTTTGTGTTTGTATGATTATGGGAAATATACACTGTGTTTAGGCATGAGGTTTTTAGTTGAGAGAACTGACTATTGCAATGGATGAGTAAAGAGCTCTGGAAGAAATACATTTTTGTATTTTTTTTATCCCAACCAACATATTTCCAGACTAACCCATCTTTCCCAGTACACTACCATTTTACTATTTGATTTGCAATATATACATCTGTTTTACTGTGGTGTCTTAACGAAGGTCTAAACCTCTCTATTTGTACCATTTCTATCGAGATTGCCCCCCAAAATAAATTGTTTACCTAAGAGTATAATCATATTTTCCATTGTTTGATCGTGGTTCTTCAGATCTCCTAACAGTACTGTTTGTAGGTCCACACAGACATCGTGACTTAACAACCAGTCCTGTACCTGACACCAAAAGTGAGCCCCCGAAGGACAGAACCAAAAGAGATTATCTATTGGTTCTGTTTCCTTGTGGCAGAGTCTGTTCAATGCCCCAATATATTGGGCCTTATTTTTGTGGCAAGAATTTTATATAATAGTTTTAATTGAAAAGAATGTATTTTGATGTGTCAATTTGTTTTCTCTATCAGTTCATAAACCCGATGCCTTGATATAGTTGTCAAACCTCTCGACCTTAAGTAAAACTGATAAATTGTAAAATGTATACTAGTCATTTTAAGCCATGCATGGATTTTCAGGCCAACAAATTCATTCCTTTCTCTTTTGAGCAATTGCCTCTTCCATTTTTGTGGCAGAGCTGCGACGAGTTTGTTATACTTTTGTATTGGGCATACACCTTTTGTTAATAGCTTGTGTGACAATTTGGATGTAAATATAATTTCAGTATAATGTAGGCTTTAATTCATTCTCCCCCTCCATTGAGTAGACAGAAAGAGATGAGAGTAGATGAACCTTGATTGACTCGTCCTCTCTGCCCTGCATCCCCTTTTCTGTCCAGGCCTGAAGGTTGCCATGGGAATGCAGAAGCAGATAAAAACTAAGCGAGACCAGATCCACTCTCTCCAGGGCCGAATCCAACTACTGGAGGAAACCATGGACAAACTGAGCCAGGTAGGAACACCTGACAGTCTGCTTTAGGGCTCCATGATGCAAAACTCCAAATTCTGAGTTAATCCCCATTCTCTCACTATTACCCGTGCCCTGGCTTCCACACAGAAAAAAGGCCTGTGTCCTTAATTATGTAGGGGTTTTAAACAATAAGGGATTCTAGTGTTTACTTAAATAATCTGCCATTCAATATGGTCTCTCTCTTCCCAGGAAAAGCATTACCAGAGTCTGGAGAGTAAGCGTCAGGTCCAGGAGCTGGCCTCAGTCACAGAGGAGAAGAGACAGATGGCAACTGAGTTGGAGACCGTCCGTTCCCTGGAGAGATTGCTCAGGGAGAAAGTGGCCAAACTGGAGGCGACCCTACACAAGGTGGTGTGGCACTACCTTGTATGTAAATTAGTATATATATATATATATAGATATAGATATAGATATAGATATATATAGATATAGATATATAGATATATTCATACTAATTATATATATATATAGATGCTTTGACTGACCCCCTTTTTTTTTACACTTGCTATGTTCCTCAGATGTCTGGGAGTGTTATTGACTGTCAAGACTTCATCCAGTTGCAAGAGCAGGCGTTTGTACGGCTGAAGCTGCAGCATGCTCAGGTATAGTTCAGTAAGACGGGTGTCCATTTGCCTCTACAGAGGTCTAATGCATATGATGTCTTGTTGTTTCTGTCTCTACCTTTTCTACTGTGTGCTTTTTCAAGTGCTGTGTCTTTTCAGCAGGAGCTGCAGGGTCAAAACCTGCGAGACACAGGTAATGCTCAGCGTTCTTCCCCTACAAGCCCAACAGCCCGGAATGCACTAACCTCAACCCAGCACCGCTCTAACTGCCTGCTAGAGGTAAATCAATACAGAAATCTCCTACAAAATGGCTCCAATCCTCCCAGGGCCTGGCTTTATCGCTGTTTATTCAGCTGTGGAAAACAAAGATACAAGCTCAGCACATCTGACTAACCCAAAATTAAAAACACACCCTGATTGCATTCCTGTGGTAGCACGACAGACTCGCTCATCAACCGTTTGACTTGACTTGGCCGGATTTAAGCCAATTTATTCAAAGCATGGAGGGATTCCAGATAGTAAACAAAAGATGTATGTGTTGAATATACTGTAATCCTTATTGGTATTGGCCATAATGGTATTTTACACAGCACCTCTTCACCCCTCTTGCAGTTGAAGTCGCAGCGGCTGCTGGAAAGCCCCACTATGGAGCTGCGTTCTCTAGTCAAAGAGCTGCGACGTGTGATTTCTGAGAACCCCGGACCACACACCAGCATTATCAAAAGGACGTCTGCTCCAGAGAGAGTGCACAGGACCACCCTGTAAGTCTGTCCTCATCTATTAGAGATCATGTGACCATTAGAGGTCATGATGTTACTAGTTTTCACCCCACATTTTATAGTGAGCGCCAATCTGTTTATTTCACAACCACTAGTGACCTTTTACTCAAATGTTTACAAAGATTGTGTTCTATTTGGTTCTCAATCAACCCATTAACTAAAATAATGTGGAGCCTCTTATTCAAATGTAATACAATAAAATATTTATCTTACAGCAATGAAGTCACCAATTGTTTTACAAACAATGTCAAAACGACAAAGGGGACCTACAGCAGGTAAGAGCATGTATCCTTGAACCTCTTGTGTCTGACTGCCTGAGCATGGCAGTTGGCAACCGGCCCCTACCTGTGTCTTGGCTTTTCTACTCCCCAGGCCACATGCATGTGCAGTGTCTGTGGCATCATTCTAATGCATGTTTGTGTATGCAATATGTGTAGTGGTGTGCCTCACCTCCTTAGGACAACTGATCTGGATGAGCGGAATTTAAACAGCACCTTCTCAAGCGAGAGTGAGTTTGTCTTTGTTGGTACGACCAACCACTTATACACAGTTAACAAAGCATGTGCTTAATTTCCCTTATTTCACACGTTTCGAATCACTCTTCTAGTCTCCTTTATCATCCCTGTGGTCCCCTCAAACGTAATATGATTAAGGAACACACTATTTTGATCAGTTAATCTTTCCTCCACTTGAGACATCGTTTGCTATTTCTACAGGCCGGGACTTCTCTTTTGTTGCATCTCTGCCTTGCTACACATCGTCACCTCGAGCCATGGCACTGGGCCACACGTCCCCTGTACACTCACTCCTGACTACTGACCACAGCCCCACGCATCTACAACCGAGCAGGCCTCTGCCTCAGGCAGGAAGCCCTCTTGCAGACATGTGCACCTGTAAGTCCAACTGCCTTCAGTGTTATTACACCTCTGTTGTGTAACCAATGTGGGAGTTGACCGAGGCCTTCTTTGCACCAGTTAAATGGGCTTGAAGTTCCGCTGTTACTACAGTATGTCGTCATAATAATGTTTGAATTTCTGAACTCTAATCTGTTGACCTTTTTGAGTGAGTTACTTGTGGTTTCACTTTAAATGTTTGTCCAGTGGCCAATCCGCAGGCTGAGTTGACAGGACGCACATGCAAGCACTTGCAAGGAAAACTGGACAGCCTTCAAAACATGGTGGATGACTTGCAGATGAAGAACCAAGGTTTGTTGAGCCAAGACACTGTTTTTTGAGTTCATATGACTGTTGTGCAGTGATCGGTGACTGACATCCGTGCTAAAGAACTGAATCTGTATTTAGTGTTGAATTAGCCTAGATACCAATGTTGTCCACACTCTACAGTTGTGAGAATCCAGTCTTTTGTCTGTCCTTCCCTGCCTCGTGTAGCAGACATATTTAATAGGAATGTAATCAGAAAAAAGAGGATATTGGCTTGGGTAGGTCAATTTCATGATTGTATAAATAGATGGTTTAGCTGACAACGTCACAAACGATGCACACGCTTCAATGGGGCAGAAGTCCGTGACTTGTTTTGATTCTGGATGGCCAGATATCTACCAACAATGACAAGAAACTGCCATGTGGGGAATCACAATTGGCTTGTTTCATCTTATTCTTGATACCATGTTTTGACTGATTTTTCAATGCTGATGTCAATGCTAATATGGATAAAATTCACAAACTAGCTAACCAATGTATCAATGTATTTGTGAGACAATAAGTGCTCATTGTGCAAATGTATTTGTTTTTATTAAACATTGGAGACAAAATATAGTTTACATGTTAACAAGTCAACCTGTCTGTTTTGCCCCATTGTTGAGCATGCATAGCTTTTGTTGCTAAACAACCAACCCGTAAATTTAAAAAATAAAATAAATGTCAGGAAAAACATGAATTCCTGATTAATCCGGAGAAATTCAATTTGCTGTTTGTCCGATAAACTGGATTGTCCTAAAGGTGGAATTTGACATGAAAACTCACTTTCTGTGAGAAACTTTTTTTTTTTTTACAGACATGTCCTCTATGATAAAGGGTCAGGAGAGGAGGTTGATGTTCAAAGACAAGCAAGGCTCTGGGTGACTGTCTACATGTGTAACAAAAATAAACTTGTATTTAAATGAAGGCACTCTGATTATTGTGACTAGTCTTTTATTATTAATTGAAATTGCCAATGTCCATGGCATGTTACTTTCAACACAGCAAGATTGTTTATCCTTCTGTCATCATATTTAGTGCCAATCTCTTGTTGTTCATAAAAATATGTCATTTATTCAAGGTAACTGAGGATGATCTGTGATGTACATGCATTGACAGACAGTCAATGTTTTCTAAACATGATCTGGAAACGCGTGAGAAATTAAGATCCACTTTTTCTTTTTTACCAGCATAGTGTCTTATTCTTGTGTACTATTGTGAAACTGACCTACATAATGCCTATTGAAACATGCCTGAAGGACCAATTTCCCTTTCCGTGTTGAAGCAGGGCCTGCTGCATCTGGCCTTGATCAATTGTCTCGCTCCTCTTCTGCAAAGAGAAGACTCAGAAACCGAAAAATAGAAGAAAAGTCCCAAGTTAAAAAGTCAAGCAATCTGTATATAATATATTTTTAATCTAATAATAATCTGCCATTCAATATGGTCTCTATCTTCCCAGGAAAAGCATTACGCCTGTGCTGGGAAGCACTCACTACGTAAACGTGAAGCAATGTTGTCATACCCTACCCTCAGCCCCGTGCTGATGATGAACGCTTGAGTCCCATGCATCTAATATAATTTCAGATCATTTTAACTGAAACGTCAAGGGGGATTGATGGTCTCTCAAAATCAATTGTCTCATAAATACCCACAAAGAACAAGGACAAGTTATACCAAAGACCCACCATTTCACTTGGTTCTGGTGGAAACTCAATGTCCTCAGGGATGATTTTGGGGTCTCGTAATGGTTCATCAGCATCTCTTTACTTCCATGTTTTAGCATCTAGGAACCATGCTCCATATTTGGGGCTTTTAGTTCCTGGTTTGCTCTGTTGAACATGAGCATTATTTTATATATATATATATATATTTTTACATAGGCAGGAAACAAGAAAAAAAATACAGACTGCTATATTGGTCTGCTAATACAGGACTCGTAAAGGCCCAGGGCACTACTTCAGTGAAGAAAAATATATCTATTTTTCAGGGGGTGCTGCAACACCCTCAGAACCCCTACTTCCTGTGTTTATGTACGCAGTCCTCCTCACCTTCTTTATGGTCATGGAAGGTTTGTGTTCGCTGTGCTTAGCAATGAGGCGACCCAGTCACAGAAAAGCTTGACTTTCTTGATGTCCTCCTCTTGAGAATGTGGAACACAGTCGTTTGACATTGATTATCTGGTCTTCCTTGGCACTGATCTGTTTTGCTTGCAGCTCTTTGGGCAGGAATCGTCCATCCTTTAGTAAAAAAAAGAAAAGGGTTAACAGCACAGACTGTTGGCTCCATATCCTACATCAACAGTACTTATACCAGTAGATCAGGGCCGGCTCTAGCCTTTTGGGGACCTGTCATGCCAAATAGTGTCCCCCTCTGCGGGACATTATTTGGCATGACAAGCCCTAAGTGAGTTTTGGTTGAGGGGGCCCCCACCTCACGGCAAAACATTTTCATGGCCCCATTTTCCTGCAATTTTACACATTTTGCAATGACTTATGCCATGTTGATATGATATCTGAGTGAGAATGACTAACAAGTGACAATGACTAAAGGTCAGGGCACATGCCCTGCATGTCCGGTTGATATTCGGCAATGATTACTACACATTAAGATAGATGGCAAGACTAATCTTACTCTCAATAGTAAGTCGAGATCCCGACAGTTCTTTTTGGTCAGGGGCCTGTCATGCTAAATAATACCTGCCAAAGAGTGTCCCCCACTGCATCACAATGGGATTCCCACTGTGACGCAGGGGGGACACTTTGGCAGGTGGACACTATTTGGCATGACAGGTCCCCTTGTGGCCGGGCGCCCTAAGCAATCGCTTATGTCGCTTATGCCAGGAACCGGTCCTGCACTAGATGTACAGCTTATACCCTGGTAATGAAGAGTTTGCCCCAAAACAAACTTCTCTGGAAATGACATTGCAGTGACAGATGGTCCCTCTCTCACTTCCTCCTCTGACTCGGATTCCTGTACGATGGTTTCACACAGCTCAGTGCAGTCGTCTGGTGAAGTCACTGCAGAAGCTCTGTTCACACACACATCCGGCCCCAGGACACAACCTGATCAAACAACTATCGGATGAAGGACAAACTGTAAGTAGTACATTCAATTGTGTTGTTACAAGTAAGCAAAACAAAGTCATGCCGAAACAACAGCGTAAGAGTTGATTACTTTTATAATTCAGAATTGTGTGTGCGTGGACCATCTGATGTATATTTTAGGGTCTGGTTTCTCGGACACAGATTAAGCAGTCTGTTGGACTAAAACCCTTTCAATGTGTTTGGAAAGATGCCCTTTATGTCTTATTGCAAAAAGGAGGAGGCATCTTTTATCTTCAATGTGATGACATGGCTAATTAGTCTTGTTATCTACCTGCCACTCACCTCTGGGGGCATGCCATGCTCTTAATGTGGGTACAGAGCCAGAGGATGCTGTTGAGTTTGTGCTCCACTGCAGCCACATGCTCCCTGTGTGCCTGCTGCAGAGCATTCTGCTTAGAGAAGCAAGCCTGCTGAGAGAGATGTAGGACATCCCAACTACAGAACCATCCAATGATGGGATTTATAAATGAATTATCTGGGCTCACAAAATAACTGATCTCCTGAAATAACTTTTAGAATGCTCAAATTCTGAGCTAGCCATTAAAAAAGTATGGTCCGCAGATCTAACTAAATCTTTACAACCCTTTAACTGGAACAGAATATGGCATCCTGTAATCTGAACCATCAATTTATAACTTTTACATTTGTTCACAGACTGTATTTAATACCAAGGAAACGTTTTACGATGAAATTGGCTCCATCTCCCAACTGCTCACTGTGTCCCTACATCAGGTAGGCACATTCCTTCATATGTGGGAGTGCCCTGCAGTTAAACGCGTCAATACTTTGTATCTACTATGTTATTTAACGATGATAGCCCATTGAATATCTCAATACATTTTTCCTTGTCCCTGTGGGGTAAAAGCTAAACGGTGATTACTTTCACATTGCCCACATTTGGAAACTCCAGCGAGAGTGGGTTGTGGAAGGTCTTCAATTATTTGTCAATTAAACAATTTTTTATTTGCAACCTTCATTTACGGCCTACCCCGGTCAAACCCTCCCCTAACCCGTACAACGCTGGGCCAACTAAGTCAATTAAACACATGACAAAATATGTCAGCCAGATATTAAAGTATGACTGTAATCACTATAACAAATGCAACACAGTGCTGTCTATTAACGTTAGCTAGCTAAGGTGGGAGTGGCTAAGGACTTAACCGTAAACTTAGCCCAAAGGCCGGCAGCTGGAGATATTGAGTCAGATTGTCAGTCATATTGGTCAAATGAAACGACGCCATGTCGCCATCTGCCGGGCTATGGGCTACCGTTAACTCTAATGGTCGACCGTCAACATTTGGACCAACGTTGACCATTAAGTCCTGAGGTACTCCCACAATAGCTAGCGACAATCTTTAGCTAACGTTTGTGTGAGAGATGTAACGGGCAAGCTAGCAGCACATCCACATTACCAAGGGTAGGCAGGCAGCATCTTTCTGATCTCCATTGGTCCATTTAAAAAAAGGTTTTATCAGTCTTTACGTATCCTTGTTTTGTCAAATGTCCATGTATTGAACAGTAAAACGAGTCTTGCCCTTCGACCCTTTAATAATTCCAGTATCGAAAGTTTGTTCGTTATGTGGATACTAAGGTAACGGTGTTTTGGCGCTAAATCGGCAGTTCTTATGCGATGTCACAAATATAAATCTAGAGACCCTTAATTTGGTTATTTAGTTATATTTACATATGTACATTGTTTATTTAGCCCATATTTAAATATGGACTGTGTACTCCAATGTTGTACACCATGATTGACAATAAATTAAACCTTAACACATACAAAATAAGAGCAAAATCATCACATACAGCCTTACTGTTTTGACCACTAGATTGTGGTATTTATTTTTATTTTTTATTATTCTGACAAAAGAGTGCTTACTTACTGGGCACAGATGTCAATTCAACATTATTCCGTTGGTTCAACGTCATTTCATTGACATTATGTTGAAACAACGTTTGTACAACCACTGTGTGCCCAGTGGGGAAAGAAAGGATTGTTTAACATTGTAAGTTTGGCCTGTCGTGTACTTTGGGTCTTCAGAGTTTTCATTCCTTCTTGCGCCATTTACTCCTCCTGCTGTGTCACAGGACTGAGGTCAACACTGTTGAACAACATCACAGCCTCTTGAATGACAAATCCTCAGTGTCATCAGCATCCAATTCCATCAACAAGGCACCATTTGTTAGGCCAGTGAAATTCCACTTTATGGACTGTGGAAGACCCAGCCTTTAGTAAATGCCTCTGACAGCATTTTGACCTTGTCGGCCAACTGTGAAACAGCTTAGGCCTGTTGGAGCTGTCACAGAAAGGTTATAAACTTTGTTTCAGCCAGACTACCAGAACAGAGGGTGGTGCGGTCTGCACAACGCATCACCGGGGGCAAACTACCTGGCCTCCAGGATAGCCACAGAACATCAAGGACAACAACCACCCGAACCACTGTCTGTTCACCCCTCTACCATCCAGAAGGTGAGATCAGTACAGGTGCATCAAAGCTAGGACCGTGAGACTGAAAAACAGCTTCTATCTCAAGGCCATCAGACTGTTAAACAGCCATCACTAGCACAGAGGCTGCTTCCTATGTACAAACTTGAAATCATTGGCCACTTTAATAAATGGAACACCAGTCACTTTAATAATGTTTACATATCTTGCATTACTCATCTCATATGTATAGGTATTCTATACTATCTATTGCATTTTATCCTATACCGCTCTGACATTGCTCATCCATATATTTATATATTTTTATTCCATTCCTTTACTTAGATTTGTGTGTATTAGGTATTTGTTGTGGAATTGTTAGATATTACTTGTTAGATATTGCTGCACTGTCAGAACTAGGAGCACAAGCATTTCGCTGCACTCGCAATAACATTTGCTAACCGTGTGTATGTGACCAATACAATTTTATTTTATTTGACATATTTTAACTTCTTTGGCAAATATGTCCTCTTGGCTCCAGGACCATCTCACAAGGAGTTTTCCCTTTGACAAAGCCTGCCTACTTTCCTTGACATCTTTAGGTTATTGTACCATCTTCCATCATACCATCATGTTACTGTCCTCTGAGAAATGTGGTATGTGGTTCAGAACACTTGATAATAAATAGACCTTACCAAGACTGTACTGTATACAGTATATGAAAGGACTAGAAAAAGTATTAACGTATTCAAAATATGAAAATAAGTTTGAAACGGGCTTGTTTGAACCCTGAGGTTTGTTAACCGTCACTGTCAGTTTTGAAGAGGCGTAAAATAAATTCTCCCCATGTTGTAATCTCAAGCATTTCTAGTTGGGAAACGATTTCATCACTTGTGTCATGGATTTATATTGACTGAAATATGACACGTTTGGAAGTTGTGATCACCTGGATGATGCCTCCAAATAGTTGCGTTGACCATGGTCTGACTCTCCCTGGAGCCTTGCCATTTGGCAGATCCATAAGAGAAGTAAATATTTGGAATCGAAAAGGATCTCAGGATTATTTGTCCGACATACTCCCAAAAAACAAACACTATTTACACGTACAAACTTTGGCACTGTGACACGTGACATACTTGAACTTCAAAGTCGGATTGTAAAGGTGGAGTTGTCAGTGTACTTTAACATTAGTACTCCTTGCATGATGTAAACTTTGTAACTAACTTAAGTGGGTGTGTGTGGAAATATTATTCTATGGCTAATCATATTTTGTAATATATTCCATTGTATATCTTGTTCCATTTAATGTTGGGTGTTGACAATCGAGTGTGCATTTCCAAAAATGTCCCAACAACTTGGGAACCAAAGTAACAGGACAACATTCGTTTTTTTCTTTATAATCATCTGCATTTCATAGATTTCAGAAATCTGCAGAGAAGTAAAACAATTTAAAAAAAAAGGTGAGGTACTGTCAGGCTTTTCCTCAAATTGTGTGCAATAAGATGAAGATATAAGACATTTCTGTTTTGTATTTTATTTACATTTTTATAATCTGCAATTAGTGGATTTTCATTTCTGTTTACACTTCAAAAAGTTGCATTGCATCCTCTTAGTCTTGTTGCAAAGTTTCCACTCAAAGTTGGGAATACGAGGACCACATCTACAGTTGAAGTCAGAAGTTTACATACACCTTAGCCAAATATTTCAAAATAAATAAAATATGAAATAAATCATTCTCTCTACTATTATTCATTTCACATAGACATAGACATTTCACATTCTTAAAATAAAGTGGTGATCCTAACTGACCTAAGACAGGGAATTTTTACTCTGATTAAATGTCAGGAATTGTGAAAAACTGAGTTTAAATGTATTTGGCTACAGTGTATGTAAACTTCCGACTTCAACTGTAGAATTGCTGGGACATTATCATTCAATTGCATTTGACATCTCATGTATTGTCTGAGAAAAGCTTCACTGTTGTGCTACAGGTACTGCCTCCAAAGTGCAAACCAAGCGCTATGGGCACACTTTCTTGCTTCTAGGACAGGAACTTGTGAGAAAACAATGAATGATATGTGGGGAAAACAGATACCCAGACAGGTTAGATTAGAATAATTTATTCATTTACCTTCTAATTAAAAGTCTCCTTGTCCTGGTATGTATGAATGGTTGCCTTATTTGCACACTGGACCCTTTTAGAGTGCACAAAGGATATGTCCCTTGCACCTAAAAGTTTTTGTTCCCAATTTGATCAAATAGTGTTGTGTGTATGGGCCGTCAATTTTTATTTATTTAACTAGCCAAGTCAGTTAAGAACAAATTCTTATTTACAATTGACGGCCTACCCCGGCCAAACCTTATTCCAGATGACGCTGGGCCAATTGTGCGACTCCCAATCACGGCCAGTTGTGATACAGCCCGGAATCAAACCGAGGTGCAGTGCCTTAGACCACTGCGCTACTCGGGATCCCCTCTTAGGAGCCTCTACAAATAAAATCAGTTTTCGCTTCACTAACCAAACCGTTTTTCCCCCCCAGAAACAATGTTGCTGCATTACTTGCCTATTATCATTCTTCCCTGATGATTTGCTTCAGTACTTTTTCGCTTCTCTTGTTTGAACAGATGCCACCCCCCTCCAGCATGGCCCGATTGTTATAGCACTTACCTATTAGTACATTGAAGTAACACTTTAGTAACATTTTAGAGTACACCCAAGTAAGTTCCTTTTTGTTAACAAGCAACATCTAATAATATGAGGTTGCAACAAAAGGTTGTTGCATGCCCTTCCCTGTATTCAGACAAAAGATGCCCATTGATTATAGTCCATGGGAAAAGTTATACATAATATTAGCTCAGTCTGTAGCCTCCAATACTGTTCAAACAGCATTTTAGCAGGATGTAACCTATTGGCAAACCAAATTACAATGAAGTCATGGTGAAGTCAAATGTGGGATCCTGAGTGGCGCAGCGGTCTAAGGCACAGCATCTCAGTGCTAGAGGTGTCACTACAGACCCCGGTTCAATTCCAGGCTGTAGAACAACCGCCCGTGACTGGGAGTCCCACAGGACGGTACACAATTGGCACAGGTTTGGCCGGGGTAGGCCGTCTTTGTAAATAAGAATTTGTTGTTAACTGATTTCTCTAGATATAAATATATATATTTTTAAATAGTCAATGGGAAACAGATTACATTTTAGGAGCCGGTCTACTTGTGAAACTTATATTAGTTTGGTGCTGGATTTTACCTCATTGTAAAATAAGAGTGGCTGACTGTTTTGCCAACAATAATTTCAGGGCAGATATGCAAAGTGTTGGCAGTCTTTAGGGCCAACACCCAATGACTGTTCTTTATAAATATTTGCCTAATTTTCCAGGCCACGAAAATAAGAGACTTTATTGGCCGACTTGTCCATTTCCCTATGCATAACCTGTTATCTGACCGCTAATTCACTCCATGGAAGTTCTGTGTAAATACATGTCCTTGAGTCAAGCAGCAGGTGTTATCTGTAAATAAGGATGGATGCTCACAATGGGCTCTAAAAGCACCCGTGTCCTATTACACCCAACTGTCTATCACAAGTTGTGAATGACACATAATCCAAAAGGTTGTTTGAAAAATGTCCCTGAAACCACGTATGGTGGCAATGAGCTTGAGCTATGACACCCTGGCATCCAGTCTCAACATGGCGTGATCCGTTTCTGAAGGTTAACTTGTGTGACTGTGAAACAAATGAACCTAAAAACTTGATAACTGTCCCCTATAGAATACTGGTTCTCTGCTATGCAAGGCCCTCCTATGCAAGGGTTCCAAAATTGGGGAGCGTTGTCAAACTTTTTTTTGTTGCTTTGGGGAGGGTTGTATGTTTTTTTGGGGGGTGCACAGGGGAGGGTAGTGTGTTTTTTTTACCTGGTTTAAATTCACTCCGCAGGTACAATATAATTGCTTCCATCCTAGCCAAATTTCCTCATCTGCTTGCTTGCCCCTCCCCTATATCAAGCTGTTTTGTTACTTTCCTTATGCACTACGCTTTTCTCCGCACTAAATTTTACTATACCACATGTCAATATAGTCTACCAGTCTAACTGTCTATCCTTCCATCTCATTTGTCCAGATCAGCAATAGGCTAACTAGCAATCATATCACACATAAAATCATTCAAAGCTGCATACATTTTCAATATGAATCCACAAGAACAAATAGCAATAGCTGAGAGGCAGTGGAGAGGCCAGATGCATTCTTACAATGGCGCTGGAGGGGGTGGCTGCCATTTTATGGGGTCCTAACCAACTGTGCTATTTTGTGTGTTTCTTCACATTGTTCTTAACTTATTCTGTAAATAATGTTGCTGCTACCGTCTCTTATGACCGAAAAGAGCTTCTGGATATAAGAACAGCGATTACTCACCTCTAACTGGACAAAGTTTTTTCTTTAATGAGTCCGACGTGAAGGATATAAAAACCGATGCTGGCACTAAGATCATACTCAACGAGCTGTTTAAGGCCATAAGCAAGCAAGAAAATGCTCATCCAGAAGTGGCGCCCCTAGTGGCCGGGTCACTTTAACGGAGGCAAACTTTTTACCATTTTACCTCATTTCTACCAGCATGTCACATGTGCAACCAGAGGAAAAAAACTCGAGACCACCTTTACTCCACACACAGAGACACATATAAAGCTCTCCCTCGCCCTCCATTTGGCAAATCTGACCATAATTCGATCTTCCTGATTCCTGCTTCCTACGCAAAAACTAAAGCAGGAAGTACCAGTGCCTCGCTCAATACGGAAGTGGTCAGTCAAAGCGGATACTATGCTACAGGACTGTTTTGCTAGCACAGTCTGGAAAATGTTCCAATCACTGCCTACATTAATAAGTGCATCTACGACGTCGGCCCCACAGTGACTATACATACATATGCCAACCAGAAGCCATGGATTACAGGCAACATCCGCACCAAGCTAAAGGCTAAAGCTGCCGCTTTCAAGGAACGAGACACTAATCCAGACGCTTATAAGAAATCCTGCTATACCATCAGATGAACCATCAAACAGGCAAAGCTTCAATACAGGAATAAGATTGAACCCTACTACACCAGCTCTGACGCTCGTTGGATGCGGCAGGGCTTGCAAACTATTACAGACTACAAAGGGAAACCCATCCACGAGCTGCACAGTGACGTGAGACTATCAGATGAGCTAAATGCCTTTTAGGCAACCTTCGAGTCAATCAACACTGAAGCATGCATGAGAGCACCAGCTGTTCCGGACGACTGTGTGATCACACTATCTGTAGCTGATGTGAGAAAGATCTTTAAACAGGTCAACATTCACAAGGCCGCGGGACCAGACAGATTACCAGGACATGTTCTCAGAGCATGTGCGGACCAACTGGCAAGTTGGTCCACTGACATTTTCAACCTCTCCCTGACTGAGTCTGTAATAGCTACATGTTTCAAGCAGACAACCATAGTCCCTGTGCCCAAGAAAGCGAAGGTAACCTGCCTAAATGACTACCGCCCCGTAGCACTCATGTTGGTAGCCATGAAGTGCTTTGAAAGGCTTGCGCCACAGATGGCGCAATCTCAATCGGACTCCACACTGCCCTTTCCCACTTGGACAAAAGGAACACCTATGTGAGAATGCTGTTCATTGACTACAGCTCAGCGTTCAACACCATAGTGCCCACAAAGCTCATCACTAAGCTTAGGACCCTGGGACTAAACACCTCCCTCTACAACTAGATCCTTGACTTCCTGATGGGCTGCCACCCAGGTGGTAAGGGTAGGCAACAACACGTCTGCCATGCTGATCCTCAACACGGGGGCCCTTCATTCGGTGCATGCTTAGTCCCCTCCTGTACTCCCTGTTCACCCACAACTGCGTGGCCAAGCATGACCCCAACACCGTCATTAAGTTTGCTGACGACACAACAGTGGTAGGCCTGATCACCGACAACGATGAGACAGTTTATAGGGAGGAGATCAGACACGTGGCAGTGTGGTGCCAGGACAACAACCTCTCCCTCAATGTGATCAAGACAAAGGAGCTTATCGTGTACTACAGGAAAAGGGGGGCCAAACACGCCCCCATTAACATCAGCGGGGCTGTAATGGAGCGGGTTGAGAGTTTCAAGTTCCTTGGTGCTCACGTCATCAACAAAATATCATGGACCAAACACACCAAAACAGTCGTAAAGAGGGCACGACAACACCTTTTCCCCTTCAGGAGAGTGAAAAGATTTGGCATGGGTCCCCAGATCCTCAAAAAATTATACATTATAAATTATACCAATATGACTGACAATCTGACTCAATATCTCCAGCTGCCGGCCTTTGGGCTAAGTTTACGGTTAAGTCCTTAGCCACTCCCACCGTAGCTAGCTAACGTTAATAGAGAGCACTGTGTTGCATTTGTTATAGTGATTACAGTCATACTTTAATATCTGGCTGACATATTTTGTCATATGTTTAATTGACTTAGTTGGCCCAGCGTTGTACGGGTTAGGGGAGGGTTTGACCGGGGTAGGCCGTAAATGAAGGTTACAAATAAAAATGTGTTTAATTGACAAATAATTGAAGACCTTCCACAACCCACTCTCGCTGGAGTTTCCAAATGTGGGCAATGTGAAAGTAATCACCGTTTAGCTTTTACCCCACAGGGACAAGGAAAAATGTATTGAGATATTCAATGGGCTATCATCGTTAAATAACATAGTAGATACAAAGTATTGAAGCGTTTAACTGCAGGGCACTCCCACATATGAAGGAATGTGCCTACCTGATGTAGGGACACAGTGAACAGTTGGGAGATGGGGCCAATTTCATCGTAAAACGTTTCCTTGGTATTAAATACAGTCTGTGAACAAATGTAAAAGTTATAAATTGATGGTTCAGATTACGGGATGCCATATTCTGTTCCAGTTAAAGGGTTGTACAGATTTAGTTAGATCTGCGGACCATACTTTTTTAATGGCTAGCTCAGAAAAGATTTGGCATGGGTCCCCAGATCCTCAAAAAATTATACAGCTGCACCATCAAGAGCATCCTGACCAGTTGCATCACCGCCTGGTATAGCAACTGCTCGGCATCCGACCGTAAGGCGCTATAGAGGGTAGTGTGTACGGCCTAGTACATCACTGGGGCCAAGCTTCCTGCCATCCAGGACCTATATACTAGGCAGTGTCAGAGAAAGACCTTAAGAATTGTCAAAGACTCCAGTCACCCAAGTCATAAACTGTTCTCTCTGCTACTGGATGGCAAGCGGTACCAGGGCGCCAAGTGTAGATCCAAAAGGCTAATTAACAGCTTCTACCCCCAAACCATAAGACTGCTGAACAATTAATCAAATGAACACGTTTGTCCAAAATATAATTCCAGCAGTCTCAAAAAGGCTTGTTCACTGTTGACGTTGAGACAGGTGTTTTGCGGGGACTATTTAATGAAGCTGCCAGTTGAGGACTTGTGAGGTGTCCGTTTCTCAAACTAGACACTAATGTACTTGTCCTCTTCCTCAGTTGTGCACCAGGACCTCCCAATCCTCTTTCTATTCCGGTTAGAGCAAATTTGCACTGTTCTGTGAAGGGAGTAGTACACAGCATTGTATGAGATCTTCAGTTTCTTGGCAATTTCTCACATGGAGTAGCCTTCATTTCTCAGAACGAGAATAGACTGATGAGTTTCAGAAAAAAGGTATTTGTTTCTGGCCATTTGGAGCCTGTAATTGAACCGGCTGATGCTCCAGATACTCAACTAAAGAAGGCCAGTTTTATTGCTTCTTTAATAAGCACAACAGTTTTCAGCTGTGCGAACATGATTGCAAAAGTGTTTTCTAATGATCAATTAGCCTTTTAAAATGACAAACTTGGATTAGCTAACACAACGTGCCTTTGGAACACAGGAGTGATAGGCTACAGAGGCCAATTATCAGCAACTATGTAGATATTCCATTTAAAAAATCAGCTGTTTCCAGCTACAACAGTCATTTACAACATTAACAATGTCTACACTGTATTTCAGATCAATTTTCTTTTCTTTTAATGGATAGAAAATGTGCTTATCTTTCAAAAACAAGGACATTTCTAAGTGACCCCAAACTTTTGAACGGTAGTGTAAATGTATCTGCATTTTGTCATTAGTGCAGAGGCAATAATCAATGGGAAGCATAGTACAGATTGTACAGATGGGGGAAATTGTATAACATTTAACAAGGGAGAACCAGAGGATAACTATTTGCTGAAGGTAGGAATTATTGCAAGATATGTGTCTGTACTTATTTAGCATTTTCTCTTTCCCTCTCGACATTAGCTTGACTGAGTAGTCTGGAGACTTTCCAGTCAGCTCTCTGAGCACATCTGATTCACTTTGCCATTCCCCCTTTAAACGAGCCCCGCCCCGAAATCAGTCGATCAAATTCTGCAACAACTCAACCTCGTCTGTCCAATCATAACCCACTGGGGGTGGTCTTAGGATGGTGGTCCGGGAGGTTGTTAGCCAATAGGATTTACTGCTCAGTGAACTAACGGTTCACGTCAACTATCGTTGGTTCTCTGAACCAGACATTATTCATGTTTATGTTGTAGTTATTTAAAGAGACACGATGAGGTGATATAGCGGAATTTAATTTTGAGAAGTAACAGTCGGTTACTCCTAAACATGTATGAAGGCAGTATCGTGTATACATTCATTTGGCTAACTCCTCAATTCAGATGCACTGTTTTTTTTATTTAAATGTTTCATAGTGTCGCAATAGTATATGCCACCCTGCTAAACAGTGGCTTTAGTAGGCCTAGGCTACACTCAACACTCAGTTTATAAAGTTAGCTGGTGATATGTGAATGAGCATGCGACGCCAATTCATTCACAAGCTCCCTTCAGCACATTCACGTTGTTAGCCTCACTACTTCATAATATTACTTGCAGTTTCATATGAAAGTGAACTGGTATAAAATTGTCAGAATCTTAAGTTTACTTTAAAATCATTGCATGGTTGAACGTATCCAAATACAAATCATTAGCCAACTATGTAGAGAAAATCAACGGCAAACATATCGAACGTGTTTTAGTTTGTGCTGTCTTATTATGGTGCTTTAAAGTAAAACATTGACCTCAGCCACACGGAAAGCACGCTACATTTTAACATCATATACCGTCATTGATTTTAACACACCCACCGCCCACCAGAGACCAAAACGACGCCTTGTTCGAGTTAATTTGAATCTGGCAAGGAGGGAGTGGAGGTCTTCCGCCCGTCCTCTGCACTGTGAGCTGCTATTTCTCCCGCTGCCTCAGAACAACACAGTCGATTTCCGTTAGGCACCGACTGTATGGGCAGAATAACAGTTTTTTTTGACAGCACTAAGTAGAAGTATTTCTTATTATCGAAGACAGTTTGCGAGTAGATAGCTACATATCAACGAGCAGTTTTATATTCGTTTCAAGCGTTGTCTGTAGTGAGTATGAGGCAAAGTGAGAAGTAGCAGCTATCTTCGAGGAAAGAAAGTCAAAATAAAGATCAGAACCTACATACAGTATTATCGTTAGTGTTATAAATAATTTCAAATTTGCCAAATTAGCTAGTTTGATAGCTGGCCAGCATCATGACTCGGAGATCATGTGCAATTTACGCTACTGGGATTCTCTGCGCCCATCTACTGATAGTGGGCATCGCATTGGTCGTGGCTCAAGTCTTCCAAACAATGATTTACAATCGGCTTAAAAAGGTGAGTTGTAACTTTTTCCCACTTCAAACATGCATTTTATAGTTTTTTTGTTGTCTGGTGGCTTTAACTTGTTAACGTCTGTTGTCTTTGCACTGAACAGCAGACGGTGAGTCACATTTCCCATCCCTTCTCGTTACTAGTTTTCAACCTGGGCTCAGGAATAGACGTAACATAGTAAACGTGCCTTTATGGGAGTTTATCATTATTTCGTGTGATATGTTATGAATTACAATTTGTACGATATGTTACGGATTGCAATTCGTACATGTTGCGAATTTGCAAAAATTTATATATTACAAATTCTAGTTTGTTGTGGTTAATGTTCGCTAGGTGGCAAGGTGGTTAACGTTAACTAGGCTAGGGGTTAGGAGTTTGGTTAGAGGATGGATTAGCTCCCATTCCAAGTAGTTGCAAAGTAGCTAAAAAGTAGTAAGTAGTAGGAAAGTTGTTTGTGATAAGATATGAACACGCAACCTTTGGGTTGCTAGACATTGAAGTTATACCTCCTGTCTTATGTAACCATACCAAATGTAACACATCATACAAATTTCAGTGTCCCGGTTTACTATGCTACGTATAGTCTGAGACCAGGCTGGAGCTTTAAATGTGATGTTTGCTAGCTAGCTACAGCATTGAGTTCACTCAATCCCCATCTCCAGTCATTAGCCCACCCAACATGGGTCAGTGCAACATACCATGCATTCCAAGGTCGCCAATTTATGTGCTGCATTTTTTTTTTTACCACCAACCAGTGATGGTTTTTGTGGTAGGATCGCAACATTTTATCATTCATAAATCCGCAACATTGATTCAAACCTCTTGAACAGCTCTGCATGTAAACTCAGTGTATTGTAGTAGCCTATGGATGGAATCTCTGGCAGATTTACAATGCGGGGTATGCTCATGTCACAGTGCGTCGTGGTAAGACCATCACCATGGATGGGTGCTCTCAGAGCAAGCAACCTGCTTTATTCCATCCGTACAATAAACACACTATAAATAACATTTAAATCATACTTAGCCAAGCTTTATTATACACGATACAGATGATTTGAATTAGAACTGCTGCACCTTCAACTGCAGTGTATTCATCTTATCTACATGTGTGTCTCACAATATAATTGATTTGGGATTTAAAGTTTTATATGAGCTTCCCAAGTGGCTTATTGGGTTTATCAGTCAGGGGTTGTAGTAGGGTAGGAATCCTGTCAGAGGAGGGTAGGGAGGCGTGTGCGTGGAAACGCATTGGTGGGGGGAAGGGAGAGAGCTCGTGAAGGCTCGGAGTCAAGCTTCCTTTTGGAATACTTTGCATTTCATTCTTCCCCGTCTTTGCTGACAAGGTTGAATACCACACTATAAAAGAATCTCCCCCAAAAATGTCCTAGAGATCTGAACAGGTTCAATTTATTTTTCTGGAACTGCGAACCTCAGCAGAAATGTCAAACTGGCAGGGAGAGTATACAGACACAAACAGCCCAATGTTCCCTGCCACAGTTTAATTGCTGTTGTTAAATTCGCGTCTGTGTTTATTTCGGATATGGTAGTGTCATGCTAGACCTAGGATACATAACATCAAGAAATGAAACAAACAAAAAATGATCAAATATCAGCCTACCAGGCGCTTTACTTTCAATAGAGTGCCCGAGTTGTATGTGGACATTGCCGGTGACTGAAAAGATAAATGAGAAATAAGAAATAAAGAAGTTCTGTCCATCCACAACTGTACCACTTCTAAAACTGATCTGATGTTGTTTCATGTCATGGTGCACTTTTAGAACAACTTCCCAGTATCCTACCTAGAGGACTTCTGGTAAAAGGGCGTGGATGGGAGAGGAGTGTTTAATTCACGTATGGAATCTGACGGACTCCTTGGCCTGGCGGCAGGATATTTTTTGGTCAAACAGCAGTCATCTGTTAACTTGTTGTTTCAGCCCTGGCCTGATCTAGGTCTAGAGGACTGCTCTTCCAGGAAGAAACCCTCAGCTGCTCCTCACTATATTTTGGAGGGTAGAGTAAAAAAAACTTCACAACAAATTCATGGGTGACAAACCTGTTTACTTGAATTCAAACAGGTTTCTTTCATAATTCATAGATGGGGAAAACCAGAGAAATATGGCACTGAATGTAATTTCATATTATCTTGAACAGTTATCTAACCACAACTCCTGCATATATTTTGGCTTAAGTTTTAATTTATTTGTGAGTGACCCTAACAGTTGTTATGCTTTCATGTCCTTACCACTCATCATGTGACCCACCCCCACCCACCAACTACATGCACATAGTGAGTTTGATTTATGATAAGATTGATAAACCGCAACCCTCTGTCCCTGCTTGCTTGTGAGATCAAGGCTTTAAGCATTTCTAAGAGATAAATGATGTAGACATGATGTCTATGGAAGCCTTTAGGTGGCCTTCTTTTTTTCAAGGTTGGTAAACACAAGAATTCTTCTAATCTAGACCTTGGTTTTAGTTAAAATGTTGTATACACAGAAACTGTCACTCTTGAATTGTATCTGTTTGAAAGGGACTCAGTTTAATCTAGAAAACAGAACAAACTTCACTGATTGCGAAATTTGGAAACTTGGTAGAACACTGCTGATGACTGAATCGCGTGTTAGTGTTTCCCTCACTCTCTCATATCCTGTACGCAATCAGTGTTTGGCTTTAAACACATTCAATCCAACACACAGCATTGGAATAGCTAGCTTACTTTGGCTTGACTTTTTAATTCACACCATTCAGGTGACTCAAATGATCTTGTAAAATAAAAGGAAATGTCTTCAAAGTATCAAATAGGCTTTTTGTTGCTTGTTCCTAAATAACTTGGATATTTTTTCTTGAATGCAATGCGATATTTGACTCTATAGCAATCATAATTTGCTGTACAGCATTGATTATTCAATTAGAGTTGGTTCACATTCAAGGCTCTAAAGTGTGACCATGTTGGTTACATATGCTCCGAGATGTTTTATTTTGGGAGTACCAGTGAAAGATCCCACCCCCCCAGATAAAAATTATTGTAATGATAGGCTTCACTGTGCAGTTGTTTCCGAGTGACCTAGAGAGAAAAAAAACGTGAGTGCAGATTTGTTCAGTCAAAAGCCTAGATTTTAAAGACGGCCTGTATTTCTTGTAACTTTCTGAAGTGGTAATGGCTTAAGAATGCCTCTGTTGACCACTTTGTGTAGCAAGTTAGTGATGCTGAAACAGTCATTTCTAAAGGCTTTCTCATAAAACATAACAAATTAAATGTTAATTGTAAAGTCGGCTTACCTTTTTGAATGATTATATCATAAAGATCTGTATCAATCAGGTCGTCTTTTTTTTGTTGCAAACTCTGCTATTGCGCATGCAGTACAGAAACACTGCCAGCCAAACACCAGCCTCTTGAGGTGTGCAATTGAAATTTAAAGGGCAACAATACCCTCCAAAATATATATATATATTTTTTCTTCCCCTAGACCTCAAGTGTTCTTCATGGGCATTTGTTTACACCTTGTCCAGTAATGTTACCTCATTAGCTCGCTTTTGTAGCTAACAACCTGGTTACTTTACCAGTACATCTGAACATTTGGCGGCACAGAAGGAAAGCAAAAAGGATAGCTTCTTTAGAAGATTAATGACAATACCATTGAATGAACGACAGAGCTCATGTCGTCACTCAAAATGTACCCTCTTAACATCAGTGTAGAATTTAATGTATCTCAATAGGTTGCTCTCTTACACCGTGTAGAAATGTGATATTCCACAAATGACTTTAATTTCAATGACCTGTTTTTGTATCAACATTTTAGCTTTTTATAGTAAACAAATGTTTTTACAGGGTTAAATATTAGTTTCTAGAGTACAACGTTTGCTTAAAAAGTAGCTAGAATTTATATAGACCAAATATGCTACATACAGTGCATTCGGGAAGTATTCAGACCCCTTGACCTTTTACACATTTTGTTATGATACAGCCTTATTCTAAAATGGGTTATAGTTTTCCCCCCTAATCAATCTACACACGATACCCCATAATGACTAAGCGAAAACAGATGAAGATTTTTTTTGCAAATACTTAATTACATAAGTATTCAGACCCTTTGCTATGAGATTTGAAATTGAGCTTGGGTGCAACCTGTTTGCATGGATCATCTTTGAGATGTTACTACAACTTGATTGGAGTCCACCTGTGGTAAATTTAATTGATTGGACATGATTTGGAAAGGCACACACCTATCCATATAAGGTCTCACAGTTGACACTGCATGTCAGAGGAAAAACCAAGCCATGAGTTCCGAGACAGGATTGTGTCGAGGCACAGATCTAGGGAAGGGTACCAAAAAATGTCTCCAGTATAGAAGGTCACCAAGCACACAGTGACCTCCATCATTCTTAAATTGAAGAAGTTTAGAACCACCAAGAGTCTTCCTAGAGCTGACCGCCCGGCCAAACTGAGCAATCGGGGGAGAAGAGCCTTGGTCAGCGAGGTGACCAAGAACCTGATGGTCACTCTGACAGAGCTCCAGAGTTCCTCTGTGGAGATGGGAAAACCTTCCAGAAGGACAACCAGCTCTGCAGCACTCCACCAATCAGGCATTTTATGGTACAGTGAGTGGCCAAACGGAAGCTACTCCTCAGTAAAAGGCACATGACAGCCCGCTTGGAGTTTGCCAAAAGGCATCTAAGCGCACTCAGACCACGAGAAACAAGATTCTCTGGTCTGATGAAACCAAGATTGAACTTGTTGGTTTAAATCTCAAGCATCACTTCTGAAAGAAACCTGGCACCATCCCTACGGTGAAGCATGGTGGTGGCAGCATCATGCTGTGGGGATGTTTTTCAGCAGCAGGGACGGGGAGACTAGTCAGGAGATCCTTGACGAAAACCTTCTCCAGAGCGCTCAGGACCTCATACTGGGGTGAAGGTTCACCTTCCAACAGGACAACGACCCTAAGCACACAGCCAAGACAACACAGAAGTGGCTTTGGGACAAGTCTCTGAATGTCCTTGAGTGGCCCAGCCAGAGCCCAGATTTGAACCCGATCAAACTTGTCTGGAGAGAACAGAAAATAGCTGTGCAGCGACGCTCCCCAACCAACCTGACAGAGCTTGAGAGGATCTGCAGAGAAGACTGGAGGAAACTCTTCAAATACAGGTGTGCCAAGCTTGTAGCGTCATACCCAATAGGACTTGAGTCTGTAATCGCTGCCAAAGGCATCAACAAAGTACTGAGTAAAGGGTCTGAATACTTATATAAATGTAATATTTTTTTATATTTTTAAATGAACTATATAGCTAGGTGTCGTCTAAAATAACCCTAATTTATAAGACCATTCTTATTTGATTAATGGTGGTCTGACCCATCTATGTGAAGCTAGCCACAATAAGTATTAGCCGCAATAGTGGACTTTGCAGTTAGCCTTCAAAATAAATGTATGACATAATTCTACTATTTGTATTCTTTTGCAAACCTGTCATTGACATACTTTTAGTTTGAAGGCAAACCGCAAATTCCATTATTGTTCCTTATTGTGGCTAGCTTCACAACACATAACCCAGTCCGGTCGAGCTTCACTAGCCAGATGAAGTTAGCTGGCTGATTATAACGTTAGCTTTGGGCTACAGGGTTAAGTAGCTGGCTATTTCTTTTCATTAAATTAAGTTAAATTTCAATAGGTGAACAACAAGTGGCAATCTAGCTAATGCTTACTCACAAGGATTCCTAAATCATTGATAAGAATAGTGAAAATGACTGCAGTTTCTACTGATCATTGTTTTCAGGCTGGTTGTATTGGTGCTAGCTAGGTACCAAGCTAAAGCTAGCTACCACAGAAGTTGTGGTCAAACAAATTATGCTTTATTACCAGCGCGGTATTGTAAACGCATAATTCGTGGCCGGTGTTTGCTTGATTGCCGACTTTTTTGTACAGCTTTGACTGCTACTGTATCTTTTTTGACCCAAATGGCGTTCCATAGTATGTATGTCACTGCTATTATCTTCAAGACATACAGTGCCTTGCGAAAGTATTCGGCCCCCTTGAACTTTGCGACCTTTTGCCACATTTCAGGCTTCAAACATAAAGATATAAAACTGTTTGGGTGTGCAAAATTATTCAGCCCCCTTAAGTTAATACTTTGTAGCGCCACCTTTTGCTGCGATTACAGCTGTAAGTCACTTGGGGTATGTCTCTATCAGTTTTGCACATCGAGAGACTGAACATTTTTCCCATTCCTCCTTGCAAAACAGCTCGAACTCAGTGAGGTTGGATGGAGAGCATTTGTGAACAGCAGTTTTCAGTTCTTTCCACAGATTCTCGATTGGATTCAGGTCTGGACTTTGACTTGGCCATTCTAACACCTGGATATGTTTATTTTTGAACCATTCCATTGTAGATTTTGCTTTATGTTTTGGATCATTGTCTTGTTGGAAGACAAATCTCCGTCCCAGTCTCAGGTCTTTTGCAGACTCCATCAGGTTTTCTTCCAGAATGGTCCTGTATTTGGCTCCATCCATCTTCCCCATCAATTTTAACCATCTTCCCTGTCCCTGCTGAAGAAAAGCAGGCCCAAACCATGATGCTGCCACCACCATGTTTGACAGTGGGGATGGGTGATGAGCTGTGTTGCTTTTACGCCAAACATAACATTTTGCATTGTTGCCAAAAATGTCAATTTTGGTTTCATCTGACCAGAGCACCTTCTTCCACATGTTTGGTGTGTCTCCCAGGTGGCTTGTGGCAAAATTTAAACGACACTTTTATGGATATCTTTAAGAAATGGCTTTCTTCTTGCCACTCTTCCATAAAGGCCAGATTTGTGCAATATACGACTGATTGTTGTCCTATGGACAACCTCAGCTGTAGATCTCTGCAGTTCATCCAGAGTGATCATGGGCCTCTTGGCTGCATCTCTGATCAGTCTTCTCCTTGTATGAGCTGACAGTTTAGAGGGACGGCCAGGTCTTGGTAGATTTGCAGTGGTCTGATACTCCTTCCATTTCAATATTATCGCTTGCACAGTGCTCCTTGGGATGTTTAAAGCTTAGGAAATCTTTTTGTATCCAAATCCGGCTTTAAACTTCTTCACAACAGTATCTCGGACCTGCCTGGTGTGTTCCTTGTTCTTCATGATGCTCTCTGCGCTTTTAACGGACCTCTGAGACTATCACAGTGCAGGTGCATTTATACGGAGACTTGATTACACACAGGTGGATTGTATTGATCATCATTAGTCATTTAGGTCAACATTGGATCATTCAGAGATCCTCACTGAACTTCTGGAGAGAGTTTGCTGCACTGAAAGTAAAGGGGCTGAATAATTTTGCACACCCAATTTTTCAGTTTTTGATTTGTTAAAAAAGTTTGAAATATCCAATAAATGTCGTTCCACTTCATGATTGTGTCCCACTTGTTGTTGATTCTTCACAAAAAAATACAGTTTTATATCTTTATGTTTGAAGCCTGAAATGTGGCAAAAGGTCGCAAAGTTCAAGGGGGCCGAATACTTTCGCAAGGCACTGTACATACTATGGAACGCCATTTGGGTCTTTGGTGTCAAAAAAGATACAGTAGCAGTCAAAGCTGTACAAAAAAGTCGGCAATCAAGCAAACACCGGCCACGAATTACGCGTTTACAATACCGCGCTGGTAATAAAGCATAATTAATTATTTACTGTGTAACTCCGGTAGGGCAACATCTGAAAAATAGCGCACTTGGTAGTGTGTGTACCGGTGCTTGACCAGTTGGCGAAAGCCAACATCACCCAGACAGAGAACGGTTGATTGTCAAGGGCAATGAATTCCATTATCTTGGCTTTAATGGATTTCGCCTTTAAGTTGTCTCGCTGAAAAATTATTACTCTTTCAAATGACTGTTGACTGCTTGATCCACACAGCAGACATTGTGGGCTCGGTTAAGAATGCTGTGCTGCACGTGTAGCACAACATTTTACGTGCCGTCATTACGTCATGTACCTACGTTATATAGGAATGCACAGTTGCTTTAACATCGGTTTTTAACATCGGCGTTAAACTGATGTCGCGCCGATACCAATGTTGGCATTTGTAGCTCGTATCAGCCGATTCCGATATGTTCACCAATATATCGTGCATCCCTAGTTGTGCTCCTAACTTTTTATTAGAACCCTGTTTACAAGACTTGTGCTGGAAACTAGCCTATTTCACTGCTGCAATATGCCCGCTCAAAGTTTTTAAACATGATCATAACTGACTGGAGTCTAAATGAAGTAATAGGCTTCTGTTTTTCCCCTGAGGAGTAAGCCCCCCAGTTCAGTGCTCTAGCTAGGGTGTTCTCACCTTTGGCCCAGTTGTATAGTGTGTGTGTGTGTGTGTGTGTGTGTGTGTGTGTGTGTATGAGCCAAAATACTGTTCTAACATTTAAGACTCCATAGGGAGTATGCACCTCCATTGTAATGAGTCATTCTACCATCTTATATCATGGTTGCACAAAAGTCTTGACAGGAAACAAGAGTTTTTGTGCATCCCTGTTGGGCCACACCTTAAAATAAACATCCTCTTTCAATCACCGAGCTTCGCTGAGCTTCTCTGAGACTTCAGCTGAGTGAGCTGTGTGAATGATGGTAAAGGCCATTCCCAAGTACACCTCACTTTACTCAGAGGACAGAGAAAGCAATCAGGAACCCCTTACATAAAGGACGGGGGAAGTGAGAAATTTCTCACTTGAAGTTAGTAATACCGATATCTCTTTACGGTAGGCCCTATTGGCGTCGAGTACTTACCAGTATTTTATGGATCAACAGACCGCTTAACAGTAATTTGCTCTTCAGATTTGACAACCATGTTTCAACACGCTTCATTCATTCATTCAAAAGTGTTGAATGTCACTGCGTTAGTTTTAATTACAGTTGAATTACCTTGTTGACGCTACTGTCTTTTCTAGTCCAGGCATGATGGCTAACTTTAACCACTTTCCTGTATTCAGATGATGACTAATAGGACAGTGATGCTAGTCCATATTGTCTATTCAAACTGTCATGCTGCCACTATTGTGGGTAGTAATTTAGGCTTTTTGAAGATTGTCCTGAGCAAAATGCAAATATCGTTCTCATCCTGCTGAAGTCGACAGAGACTCCCCCTGGGCAGTTTTCACTCAGGTTTTCTGCTTGTAATGACAGTTATTCAGCTGTGAAGGACCTTCCCCCCTTACCCTGTTTTGGTGTGTTGGCATAGGGTGTACACTACATTAATTGCAGTGTGTGCTCTCTCCTGGCATAACCTGAGAAGGATTGTTGGTGGATGATGCTGCCGCAATCAAAAATGTAATTGCTTAAAATATCCTTAGTTAAGAAATGAATGAAATGGTTTTAAATTGCATTTTTAGGCTAAATAGCTTTCTATCCCTGTGGAATGTACTACTGTAAACAAATTATGCTTGGAGATATCATTGTTGTTTTGGTCTGTCCTCCATCATTAACTGTATTTCTCTCTCTTTTTGTTGTTGTTGTAGGAATTGACCTTGACTGAGGCGAGCCGAGTATTTGAGTCGTGGAAGAACCCACCACCTCCAGTCTACATGGAGTATTACTTCTTCAACGTGACCAACCCTGAAGTGTTCTTAGCAGGGGGCAAGGCAGCTGTCACCCAGATTGGACCTTATACTTACAGGTAGGTTGACAACACACTCACTGCTCTCCTTTCAAATGAGATGGCCTCAGTTCACAAAGGGCTTGAGATCAACACTCGTAACTCAGACTTCAGTGGAACTCCTATATCGATACCAATGAAAGGTTATTGCTAATATTTGTTTTTCGTGTGTATATCTCAAGTTCAGATTCGGTCCACTATGTATTTGTTTTATGATCTGTTTGTTTGATCATGGGAAGCTGGCGATGCAGGTCTTGGGAAAGTCATATGGGGGAGGGGGGAGGATATTTGTTTGGAATGACAACCTTTCTACTCACACCTTTCCATAACAGGGAATACAGGCCCAGGGAAAATGTGACTTTCCTCGAAAACGGAACCAAGGTTTATGCCCTGAACCCCAAAAGCTTTGTCTTCGTCCCAGAGAAGTCCCGGGGTAATCCAGAGGTCGACATTCTGAGGACAGTCAACATCCCAGCTGTGGTGAGTTAGTGTGTGTGTCTCTTGGTCTCTGCTTGTTACCTCTACATACTTGTAGTCTTCACATATGCACTTTATCTTAGCTGCCATGGACATGGTATATCCGCAATACAGTGTGTTGGGCTGCAGATTAACTAGTGGTTAAGAGCATTGGGTCAGTAACTGAAAGGTCGCTGGTTCGAATCCCGAGCCAACTAGGTAAAACAAATCTGCCGGTGTGCCCTTGAGCAAGGCTCCAGGGACGCATTCAATAATGGCTGATCCCTGGCCATGACCCCACTCTCCGAGAGGGTCTTCAAGGGGAGAGTGGGATATGCAAAAAACACATTCCAATTCACACTTGTACGTATGTGAAATAGGACAAATGTAAGCACCCACCTAATCATTATTATAAACTATGGTGCA
This sequence comes from Oncorhynchus kisutch, assembly GCF_002021735.2. Classification (NCBI taxonomy): domain Eukaryota; kingdom Metazoa; phylum Chordata; class Actinopteri; order Salmoniformes; family Salmonidae; genus Oncorhynchus; species Oncorhynchus kisutch. The sequence continues at coordinate 37,915,957 of NC_034181.2, read as the reverse complement.
GCGCCTTTCTAAGAACACATAGAAACATGAGGGTGTGAATCATTCCACAGCTGTTTTGTTTTGGTCAACTTTAACCTTTCGAGAGTTTCAGTATACCCACTATAACAATGTACTGACATTCCTTTACTGCTGAAGTATCAAACTCATTCCACTGAGGGCCGAGTGTTTGCGGGTTTTCGCTCCTCCCTTGTACTTAATTGGTGAATTAAGGTCACTAATTAGAAAGGAACTCCCCTCACCAGGATGTGTAGGGCTTAATTTAAAGGAAAAAATAAAAACCAGACACTTGGGCCTCCATGAAATTTTGATAACCCTGCTTTACTGCATCATTCCAGTAGACTTTCCAAGCATTATGCTAAACGCCGTATTATGACATCATGGTGACTTGTTCCTATAAGCTTGTTACTTTATCACAGACACTTTTGTGGACTTCATCCAATTTCCAATGACAAGGACCAGACCAGATGGCAACAAAAGCTATGGACTTACAAATGTTGGTGATGGTTGTGTTGCATAGTGCCTATGATCTCTAACCCTCTCCTCTCCTCTCCTCTCCTCTCCTCTCCTCTCCTCTCCTCTCCTCTCCTCTCCTCTCCTCTCCTCTCCTCTCCTCTCCTCTCCTCTCCTCTCCTCTCCTCTCCTCTCCTCTCCTCTCCTCTCCTCTCCTCTCCTCTCCTCTCCTCTCCTCTCCTCTCCTCTCCTCTCCTCTCCTCTCCTCTCCTCTCCTCTCCTCTCCTCTCCTCTCCTCTCCTCTCCTCTCCTCTCCTCTCCTCTCCTCTCCTCTCCTCTCCTCTCCTTGGACAGGCGGTGATGAACGAACTGAACTCCTACTCTTTCCTGCTGCGCACCTTCGTCTCCATGTGGATGAACTCCATCGGTGTGGAAATCTTCATGACCCGCACCGTTCATGAGGTGCTATGGGGCTTCAAGGACCCCCTGCTCTCCAAAATCCACGCCATGAAGCCAGAGGTGGACGAGATGTTTGGACTGATGTGGAAGGTAAAGCACTGTTTGTATTCAGTAAAAACCTTGAAATACTGTAATAAACCATATGGTCACTCAGATTACAGTTCAGAGCTGGTCCTTGTTAATCCAGTCATTCACTAAAGGTATAGCCTTGCTAATGGCCGGTCTTGAAATTGTGATTTTAATAGAAGTGTTGACATTGCTCGATAAATCCTGTAGTCATCGGACCTGACGGCTGTTAGTAGAGATTGAGAGACGGGGATGAGGTATTGTGGGGTCATCACATGATGAGAGTGAAAATGACAATATGCTGAGGAAGCTTGCTTAGTTCCTCTTTTTCTGGGGCTTTGGAGACTTGTGTCTGCTATTCTGCCTCACTCAATAAAAAGCAAACAGTCCGATTTAATAAACAAGTTCAGTGCATTTTTTGGAAAATCATAGAAAGAAGTAGACGGGTAGAATTTTACCTGGACCTAAACGTTCAAATCTCAACTGTCAAAGCGTTTATCTGGAAGGGACTTCTTATTGTTAGTTTGGCAATCTTACTGAGTCTTAATGTTGCCCATTAGGGTTGGGCGCTGTCCATATTTACATACTATCATATCGTTTCTGTACCATACCGGGGTATTACTGGAAGTGCACACAAAACAATTTAGGCAATGGGGATCTTGATCCAGGAGGTTGAATGCCTCTGCTGTAACCAAGAAGCTTGATCTTGACATCTAGCCACTTAGCTAGCAAGTTAGCAAATCAAATGCAAAACTGGAGCCCTGAGCTGGATATATTTTATTTGACATGAGGGTATGAATCATTCCATACTTAGAAATCTTAGATTTCTTATAGTTATAAATCTAGTTATAAGCAGTGGCGTAGCACCCCCCCCCCCCCCCCCCCTGTTTTTTAAAATGGTATTGAAAAGCATACCGTATTTAGAAATACCCCAGTATAAACGGTACATCGCCCAAACCTACTCCCTAGAAAACTGTATTATGAGAAAGAGAAAACAGAACTGGATGGGCAGGCTACAGTAATGGTGGCATTTTTATTTGAGCCTCTAGAGCACAATATTCCTCGTCAGTACATTTCCAACAACGACAACCAGCCACTTTAAACACAGAAATTACTTCCCAATTCACTTAACAGCAATAAAGGAAGATGTTCTAAATTTAACTTTGCTTGTTTGTCTGTTTCTAATTCTGTACCTGTCTGCTGTCCCCCTGTTTGTTGGATGTGTTTGTTTTGATAAGACAGTCTCGCTGAACTATTGTTGCTCTCTCTATCCTCCCAGAAAAATGGAACTGACGAAGGAGAGTTTGTGTTCCTGACTGGCGAACGGGACTATATGGAATATGGCAGAATAGACACATGGAACGGGCTGACGTAGGGACCCTTTTCCTCTGTTTTTCTTCCTTCGTGTTGTTGTGATTAATGGATAACAAGAAAGTTTCTCATGTCATAATTTAGCTTTTTGGTCCTTGCCCCGGCCATTGGGTTTACTCAATGAACAGGGATGACTTGGTATCTGTCCAATTCAAGTATTCAAAGTCCAAGGTTATTCCCAGTTGCTCCCTGTCATGACAGAGCAGATTGCAAAATGTTATGTTTAATGGCTTCCAGGCAGTTTAAATGGAATCAATATTTGGTTCCGTTATGTTAGAATAACCTTATGTAGACAAATGCGTCCTCTTGATGTCTAACATTTCCCCTACCTTTCCCCTACCTTTCCCCTATCAACAGTGAAATGTCGTGGTGGTCCTCTAACCAGAGCAACATGATAAACGGCACGGATGGCAGTGTGTTCCACCCTCTGTTGTCCAGGAAAGAGCTGCTGTACATCTTCGCTGCTGACCTCTGCAGGTACGTCACAGTCATATCTCCAAATCTTGTATTATCGGTAGTCTATGATTTATGTTTACAGTCAAAGTAGCAAGTACAAAGAGGGGCTGTGGTTTAGGTGACAACCAGGAATTCTTGGAAACGACAGACTCGTATCCCTATCAGACTGATAAACCACTGTAGAAGACGTCTCGCCCTGATCATGGTAAACAAGTGTGAGCTGAGCATGGCCCAACCAACACCACGATGCGTGAGGAGAAACTGGGAAAACGGCACATGATATGAAAAGGAAGCTTTGACTCAGTCAAAACAGTTGCACTTTATCTTCTCATAGTTAACCACTGCTCAGCACGGTATGTGACACATTTGAGACCTCCGACCTCACACTCTTCTCTGGAAATGACATGTAGAACTGAATGAAGAGTTTCAAATTCCTGCCATAATGCTGATATAATGAGAAAGTCCTACTACACGTCTTGTGTCCATATCCTTATTCCCACTTCTCCCTGTGTTCCAGGTCTATCCACCTGGCTTATGTTGAGGATGTGGAAGTGAAGGGCATCCCAGCCTACCGCTTCGCCCCTCCACATGATGTCCTGCAGAGTCCTAAGGAGAACCCTACCAACGCCGGCTTCTGTGTACCAGCTGGGGACTGCCTTGGCACCGGGGTGCTTAAAGTCAGTGTTTGCCGAGAAGGTACGAGACGGTTCATCACCCTGTTGCAACCCTGGTTTGCATAACAAAGCATGCACCCCCCCACTTACCCACTGTTTGAGTTGACTAACAACATAACCTATTGTTTTGGACTGAAAAGAATACCCCAGTCAATCCAGTTCTAGTTGCGCTTCCAGCTGCAGTAAATATCAGAAATTTCCCATGTTTGACTATCCAGATTTTACAATTGTGTAGATGGTGAATGATTAACTCTGGATGAGGGCTATAAAACACTTGAATTGCCTGCATAGCTGTGGACTTCAGGGTTAGGATACGGCTAATCTCGAAATGATTTCCTCTCCTAAAACAATCCATGTACAAACACATGGCATATAAATGCCCTGCTGTAACCCTTAATTCTCGTGGGTAGATGCCTTTTTAAGTCCTGTACTGTATATGTGTTAAACATCCGCATTCACGGTGTGGTGCAGCAGAGAAAGTTCAACAGTCTGGATGCTGTTATGACGGAGTCATCTCCGGGCCTAGAAGTGAACTACGGCCCTTGTTAATTACTTTTGTCAGTTTGAATTCCGTTTGTCAGATATTGCAGTTTTGAGTCGTTTCCATATTCCTTAGTGAGGGTTGTTAACTCACTCAAGTTGTGCCACATAATGAAATGGAACACATTCTATTGTGTCTCTGAGGTAGTACCTTGTGGAACTTCAGAATGGTCATTATGACCTCAAAGAAATGGTTTTTCTCTTGGGTTATGAAAAACAGCCATGGTTTCACTGTCTGCTTATCAGAACCTGTCCGGTATGGGCTGCCTTTCCAATGGCTTATCAGAACCTGTTCGGTATGGGCTACCTTTCCAATGGCTTATCAGAACCTGTTCGGTATGGGCTACCTTTCCAATGGCTTATCAGAACCTGTTCGGTATGGGCTGCCTTTCCAATGGCTTATCAGAACCTGTTCGGTATGGGCTGCCTTTCCAATGGCTTATCAGAACCTGTCCGGTATGGGCTGCCTTTCCAATGGCTTATCAGAACCTGTCCGGTATGGGCTGCCTTTCCAATGGCTTATCAGAACCTGTCCGGTATGGGCTGCCTTTCCAATGGCTTATCAGAACCTGTCCGGTATGGGCTGCCTTTCCAATGGCTTATCAGAACCTGTCCGGTATGGGCTGCCTTTCCAATGGCTTATCAGAACCTGTCCGGTATGGGCTGCCTTTCCAATGGCTTATCAGAACCTGTCCGGTATGGGCTGCCTTTCCAATAGCAAGGAAGAACTCTACACATATTTTTGCTATCTGTTCTGCTGTCTCTGTGCTTGGGTTATAATATCAGATAGCAGACATTAGCAATATCTCACATCTGTCCATGATATTTCCTTTTAAGATATTTCATTTTCCTCAGTTTTCAAACATTTGACTTTGTTTTGCTTAATCCTCCCTGATGGCAGTCCATAAGGATATAGGTTAGTTGATCATATTGGTTGCTCGTGTTTTATTTTTGTCTCTAAGGTCCAATACAGCCTTTCTCAATGTCAAATCATTTCTGGGTAACAATTAAGTACACAACTGTACACAATTTGTTTTCAATTAAAATGGTAAAAAAGAAACAAATAGCCTCTTGGCAAAGAGCAATTTCTCAAGCAAGAATTTTGCTAGGACCGTCTGGTAGTGGTCTGAGTGGGGAGAGAAAAAAAAGGTGCTGTTATTGGTAGAGAGGTTTGGAACTCTCTTATTAGTCTAACAAATTTAGCACCAGGTGATTTCACCAGGCAGGCCAAAATTCCATCCAACAAAAACAGGCTGAAATTTCAGGTGCTCTTTTCAGACAGCTCTTACTCTAAAGGGCATTATCATAATTTTCACAATTTCATAGTATTATTCCAACCTCAGAGTGGAGATGTATATAAAACACAGACAATTTTTGACTGCACTGGGCCACATGTTTTACCCCCATCTCCTTCCTCTTGTCCATAGGTGCCCCTATCGTGGTGTCATTCCCTCACTTCTATCAGGCCGATGCCATGTACATTAATGCTGTTGAAGGACTGAGCCCCAACAAGGAGGAGCATGAGACTTACCTTGACCTTAATCCAGTATGAACAAACATTTTATCTAACGTATGTATGCATGTATGTATGTCATAAGGCCAATATGTGGGATTTGTTATGGGCCCTAAACTCAGTGGCCAGTTTATTAGGTACACCCATCTAGTATCGGGTCGGACCCCTCTTTAGCCACGAAGGGATGCATCTTGTCAGCAACAATGTTCAGATGCACCATGGCGTTCAAACTTTGCTCAATTGGTATCAAGGGACCAAACATGTGCCAGGAGAACACTCCCCACACCAACTCCACCAGTCTGTACCGTTGACACTAGGCAGGATGGGGCCATGGACTCACGCTGCTTACGCCAAATCCTGACTCTGCCATCAACATGACACAACAGCAACTGGGATTTGTGTTCCTGTTTGGCCCGCCTGTTAGCTTACACGATTCTTGCCATTCTCCTTAGACCTCGCTCATCAACAAGCTGTTTTTGCCCACAGGACTGCTGCTGACTGGATGTGTTTAGCTTGTTGCACCATTCTCGGTAAACCCAAGACACTGTCGTGTGTGAAAATCCCAAGAGGCCGTCCGTTTCTGAGATTCTGGAACTGGCGCACCTGGCACCGACGACCATACCACGCTCAGTCACCTAGGTTACTCGTTTTGCCCATTCTAACGTTTAATCGAAACAGTAACTGAATGCTTGTTTGCCTGCTTTATATAGCAAACCACGGCCATGTGACTCACTGTGTAGGAGCGAACCATTGTCATGAACGGGTTGGTGTACCTAATAAACTGGCCACGGAGTATACTGATTACATCGTCTCAATCTGATTATAAATAGACCGTATTTAATAGCCATGTGACATTTTTTGCATTTGTGTGTTTTATGAAGTACCAGTGGATTATTAAAATAAGCTGTCTCCATATCGGAAAGGACAAGATGTAACTGCATTTTAAAGAATATTTTATTTTGTATTTCTAGACCACTGGGGTCCCCATCCGTGCCTGCAAGAGAGCCCAGCTCAATATAATTTTGAACAGAGTTCCAGGCTTTCCGTAAGTAAAGACCAGAACAGTTTTACACACTTTGAAGCCTGCTCTTTTCCCACTCGATTCGTATGAAGGATGAGAAGACCCATTGTTGAACCTTGTCCTCATTACATTTTCTCTTCCTCAGCAAAACCAAACATCTAAACGTTACAATTTTCCCTATCATGTTTGTCAATGAGGTAAGACATATCTCCTCCCTCCCTCTCTCTCTCTCTCCATTATTTTGTGAAATTCAGTCTGCCTCACGTGCAGCCTAGGAATGTCAAATGAAGTTTCAAAATTTTGCCAGAGAAAATCCTTTATTACTGGTCTATTATTAAGACTAGTTAATAACTGGTTTGCAGCATCTCACACCAGTTAATTAAATAGTAAAGACGGGTTGATAACCGTAGTGACCTCCCCCAGACGGCCACTATCGACGATGACTCTGCTACCCAGATGAGGACCCTGCTGCTCATCGTGACCCTGGTGTCCAACTTCCCTCTGCTCATCGTGGGCATGGGTGCCATCCTGCTCGTAGTCTTCGTCCTCCTGGTCTGCAGGTCTCGCCAGAAGAAGGTAAGACCTCCCCTCTACCCCTGCACTTACTCCCAGGACACCCCAAACAAGAATATTCATTGGCTTCTTCTGAAATATAGTGTAAATTGTACATTTTTAATTTAAAATTGGGCACTTCACTCACAATGTCAGTTGTGGTGAAGGATTCCATAAGTGGTTATTAGTCTATAGTGGTGCAATGTCACAACAAAGGTTTAATGTTAGCTTTGTTCAATGTTTATCTGTTTATAGACCATTTATACTTCTATATTAACATCACTGGTCTGGTGACTGGGGGTAACCTCTAACTACTTACATGATAAAACTCACATGGTCAGCATGTCCTACCTCCTATAATGTCTGTATCAAATGTTATTCCGGCTGGCCTTTCTAACAATTGAAACCACTGAGGTCAGAACAGGAAGTATACATCTGAATTGAGCAGTTCCTCATTGGCAGACAAGTCACAATGATGACAGTCTACAGTGACGTACAGGCACTGAACTCTAGTAATCCTGTAGGTTAGCCAGTGTACTTTCAACACTTATCTGTGTTTGTCTTGGTTAGTCGTTCTGACCCCTTGTGCATGACCCCATTCCCCACCCATCAGTCATGACTCGGATAAGAGTTATCTTAGTATCTTCCCCACGTGGTTCAACAAAACAGATATCGGCCTGCCGGCATGTTCATGCTGAGGAACAAAGTAGGAGTTCACATCACAGACAGAATTGGTATTTTAAAGTATTCAGATAAAGCTTGTTTTATCAAATAAAGCTGTAAGAACTGTATAGTTAACGTATTATGATAAAACATTTCTGTAACCCCTCCCCTTTTTTTCCTTTCTGTTTTAGAATGAAGTAAAACGTATTGATTTTACTGAAGCTTTTCATTCTTTTACTGTAAGTCTTAATTTTGCTTCGTTTGCTATTTTCTTTGAGCTGTTAGCAATTCTTGCTTGTTGCTTATAATTTAAAATTATCTTCAGGGATTATTTTTACACACAAGTATGTGGACACCTGTTCGTTGAACATCTCATTACAAAATCATGGTCATTTTATATGGAGTTGGTCCCCCCCCCCCTTTGCTGCCATAAAACAGCCTCTATTCTTCTGGGAAGCATTTTCACTGTTGGAACATTGCTGCGGAGACTTCCATTCAGCCACGAGCATTAGTGAGGTCAAGCACTGATGTTGGGTGATTGGGCCTGGCTCACATTCGGCATTCCAATTCATCCCAAAAGTGTTCCATGGGGTTGAGGTCAGGGCTCTGCAGGCCAGTCAAGTTATTCCACACCGATCTCGACAAACCATTTCTGAATGGACCTCGCTTTGTGCACGGGGGCATTGTCATGCTGAAACAGGAAAGGGCCTTCCCCAAACTGTTACCACAAAGTTGGAAGCACAGAATCGTCTAGAATGTCATTGTAGCATTAAGATTTCCCTTCACTGGAACTAAGGGGCCCGAACCCTGAAACAGTCCCAGACCATTATTCCTCCTCCATTAAACTTTACAGTTGGCACTATGCATTGGGGCAGCTAGTGTTCTCCTGGCATCTGCCGAACCCAGATTTGTCCGTTGGATTGCCAGATGGTGAAGCGTGATTCATCACTCCAGAGAACATGTTTCCTCTGCTCCAGAGTCCAATGGTGGCGAGCTTTACACCACGCCAGCCAGCACTTGGCATTGCTCATGGTGATCGTAGGCTTGTGTGAGGCTGCTCGGCCATGGAAACTAATTTGAAGTTCCCGACTAACAGTTCTTGTGCTGACGTTGCTTCCGAAGGCAGTTAGGAACTGTGTAGTGAGTGTTGCAATCGAGGACAGACAATTTTTGTGCGCTATGTTTCCACTTCACAATAACAGCACTTACAGTTGACCGGGGCAGCTCTAGCAGGGCAGAAATTTGACGAACTGACTTGTTGGAAAGGTGGCATCCTATGACGGTGCCACGTTGAAAGTCACTGAGCTCTTCAGTTAGCCCATTCTACTGCTAATGTTTGCCTATGGAGGTTTGCACGGCTGTGTGCTCAATTTTATACACCTGTCAGCAACTGGTGTGGCTGACTTAGCTGAATCCACAAATTTGAGGGGGTGTCCACATGCTTTGTGTGTATATACTGAACAAAAATATAAACGCAACGCAATGTAAAGTGTTGGTCCCATTTTTCATGAGCTGAAATAAAAGATAACAAAAATTGTTTATATTTAGCATTTATAATTTTGTTAAGTATATATGCATGCATACACCGAACAAAAATATAATTGCAACATGCAACAATTTCAAGTTGTTACAGATCGTATAAGGAAATCAGTCAATTTAAATGATTTCATAAGGCCCTAATATGGGTTTCACATGACGGTCTACAGATGCATCTGTTGATCAGAGTACTTAAAAAATTTAAAAGTTAGGGGTGTGGATCAGAACCAGTCATTGTCTGGTATGACCACCATTTTGTTTCATGCAGCGCGACACATCTCCTTCGCATAGAGTTGCTCAGGCTGTTAATTGTGGCCTGTGGAATATTGTCCCACTCCTCTTCAATGGCTGTGCCAAGTTGACATGTAATGTGATGGTTTCCAGGAATTGTTTACAGATCGTTGCAACATGGGGCCGTGCATTATCATGCTGAAACATGTGATGGTGGTGGATGAATGGCATGACAACGTGCCTCAGGATCTCGTCATGGTATCACTGTGCATTCAAATTGCCATTGATTAAATGCAGTTGTGTTCGTTGTCCATAGCTTAAGATTGCCCGTACCATAACACCACTATGGGCCACTCTGTTTACAACGTTGACATCAGCAAACCGCTCACCCACACAACAACATACACGTGGTCTATGGTTGTGAGGCTGGTTGGACATACTGCCAAATTCTCTAAAATGACATTGGAGGCGGTTTATGATAGAAAAATGTACATTCAATTATCTGGCAACAGCTCTGGTGGACATTCCTGCAGTCAGCATGCCAATTGCACACTCCCTCAACTTCAGACACCTGTGGCATTGTGTTGTGTGACAAAACTGCACATTTTAGAGCTGCCTTTTATTGTTCCCAGCACAAGCTGCACCTGTGTAATGATGCTGTTTAATCAGCTTCTTGATATGCCACACCTGTCAGGTGGCTGGATTATCTTGGCAAAGGAGAAATGCTAATTAACAGCGACATAAACAAATTTGAGCACAACATTTGAGAGAAATAAGCTTTTTGTGCGTATGGAACATTTCTGGGATCTTTTATTTCAGCTCATGAAACATGGGACCAACACTTTACATGTTGCATTTATGTTTTTGTTTAGTGTATATCTATCTCATTCCTGCTTCATATTATATTTGTTCTTTAAGTTGAAAAATATTTTGGGTTTGTTGGTTTGTACAGTGACATTATGATATATGATTCATGATATATCCACAATTAGTTTATTCTATAACATTGCATTAAACATTTCATTTTCATGTGTAAAATTTTTCCAATTTAGTTATACGTATATAAATGGGTGTTGTTTTCATGGTGGGATTATTATGACCTTTACAAAATGTTTTTCCCTCTTCAGACGGCAAAAGACGACACTGCCTACACTCAAGTCAGCGACAAACCAGAGGTTGAACCATCAGAAAACAACCACACCAACCAGCCAATGAGGAACGGCTCCTACATCGCCATGTCTCCTGTGGAGGCTCAGAAGTGTTGATGGAGGCTGCAGTGTGTGGAGGGGCAGGTGGAGCAGCCTGGTGGAGCAGCGGTATTATAACCAAGGCAGGGTTTTGCAGTGCGGACATGGGGTTTCACTTTTGGGGACTGTCCTACTCTCCTGCTGAGCATGGCCTTTCTTCCTGCCATAGTGCAAAACAACATCTCCGGTCTACTACTAATGTCACTTGTCTTTTTTCTGTCGAGCTCACCGCTGATTTCATGACCCAACACTAGTTATCTCAGCCAGGACAATAGGTTTTGTGAGTATTTTCTGCACTTTGAAGTAGAATATTAGTCAGTATTCTCAATGATTAACAACCACTGAGGCACCACTATCAGCCTTCCAACAGGGCGCAAAGAGCACTGACTGACCGTAGTATTTACCTGAACAATGAAGATCAGAAGGTCCTCTAACATTTCTTTGTAACGGTGTTTGTGAGGTTACCTCCAAAACAAGCCAACAGATTAAAACCTTTGCTCCTTAAGTTAAATAGTATGACCAGTACTATTCCCTCCCTCCCTGTAACTGAGTTTTCAGTGACTCAGAATGTGGGTTTGCTAACAAAACTGTGTACTTCCTTACCATATCCGTTTTGTAGAGAAAAAAACTATAGAAGGGAAAGAAGAAAAAAAAAAAGAAATGAACTGAGCCAAACTATTCATATTATGTTGAGCAATCACATACCCAAGTTGTCATCAAACAGAATTTGTGACTGTGTGCATGTCTTACACTGTAGTGTCCAGTTTTGATTGGACTATGGGTTACATTTTCTTGATGCAGGCACTGTGTAGTATGACAACCGAGAGATTTCGCTTTTTTTTAATTTATTTTTTACATATTGACATTTTTGGAAGCCTTTTTGAAGACATGTCAATGTCCTCAGAAGATAAGACATTAGTAGATAGCTGCTTTTCCCATTATGTGGTGTTAGGGGATTGTACCTATAGCCGAAGTAGATATACCATAAACCTTCATCTAATATTCAAAATGGAAGAAAAAACCTACATTACAAGGGAGACTTGAACCTACTTTCTGCCTTACAATTGTTCAGTGTGTTGATTCTTCATGTGGATGTGGTAAAAAGCTGGATATCTTAGTTGTACATGCGTAATGGGGAAATGTTAGGCTACCTCTGACCTAATCCAGCAAGTAGTCAAAGGTGTGCCTAAAACACTTTTTAATTTTAAGTGTCGACCCACGTTGTGTGTCTGCACTGATACTTAGAATAAGCACAATTTGGATTGCTAATACAGTCCTCATAAGGTAACAGGTCTTCACATAGACTGTACCCTGCTAGAAGCATATTATACTACTTGTATTTACAGTTGTGTGTTTTAACACTGCATTTTTGGGAAAGGGCTCGTAAGTAGGCGTTTCACTGTAATACAACACCTGTTGTATTTGGTGCATGTCACGTTGAAGACCGATGGGTGCCCTGTAAAGAAAACAACTAAGTTCTAGAATAAACGGTCAGGCCCTGCACACTGCTTCTGCTGTGCATGTTATGTCGAACAGAGTCAACTGGCTAGCCAAGGAGCTTCAGGTATTCAGACAAACATGACACTTGAATCACTATTTGTCTTACTGTATGTTTTGATGTGGTGTTTTTTGTTGCTGTCGTTGGTCACTAGTCTCTGTGTCGTGTCAAGGCTTTTGGCAGTCGCTTCTGGAAAAAATGTACTAAGTCCATAATATTGTCAACTTCAAAATGTGATTCCTGCACTTTCCAAAAAAATTACTTGCCCTGTATTTTTTGGGGACTATGTAAAATGCAATGGTCCTTCGGTGTATTTCAGTGGTTTGACCCAGGGTTGTTTTTCATTGGTTCCTGAGGTGTAATTCTAGATGGACACTTTGCCTTTGTTACTTGCTTTTAGGTAGATAGAATATTCTTTATCTATTATTGCTGCAATTAATTACCATAACCTATGGGCTTGTATTTTTCTGTGGAGAAACCATCCATGCTCATATTCTGTTTAGGGTTGTTCCAACAAACTGAGATCACTCTTCTGAATTGTTAAGTCTGGTCTGTGAACTCCTTAAATGTTTAAGAATATTTGAGCATAGGATACAATGCCCAAAACTTGCTGTCATTTACTGGAATTAGCAGATAACTATAGATAGCAAAATTGTAACATCAAGTATAATGGTTTTTAAACCCACTTATGTTAACTGATGAGGACTTGACCTCACTTGTCATTGTGGCTGAAGAATTGTCCATATTGAGAGTTTTGTTTCTGTGGGTGATGATGGCTTGGGTTGTTAAAACTGGAAACTATTTCTGGAGGTCTAGATGGATACTCTAGTAAACAAATGAAGGAGAGTTGTTCAAGTATTAGTTTGTTTGGTTGTGCCAGTAAGGACGTCTGTCCGACATGGCTTTGGGCTGTACTATGATAAACTGGTCCTGATTTTTATATATCATGATTATATATCAAGAACCAATTCACAATAGGCCTTTTCAGTTTGAAACCTACTGTACTTATCAGGCAATTATTGCATTGTGCAAGCATGGCTGTACTTGTATAATCATCACAGTATATCATACTATCCTTTTTTTAAACTTTAACATATAAGACCTTGAACCAGAGCCATGTGTGTTGTATGCTTAACAGTGCACACACACACACACACACACACTTACCTGAGACACTATCTGACTGACTAGTCCCATTCACCTTTGTACCCAATCATTCATGTCCATTCGCTCCTCTGTGCGTGACCAAAGATAACCTACATGGATCTGTTCTAGCTTGTGTCTACTCTCCTCCGAGATAACGGTTGTGCCACCGCCTACCTAATAGTAATTGCACCATATACCTTTTATACAGTGCACTATTTTAGGCCAGGGCCCAAAGGGCTCTGGTCAAAAGCAGTGCACGGTTTAGGGAATAGGGTGCCATTTCAGATGCAAGCCATCTAAAACAGTGCCAGGATCCAATTGCAGTGTATTTACAACAGTGTTTGAGTTGTCTTTTCCCAACAAGACAAGAATTCCATAACTATTGTTAATATCAAGAGACTGGGGTGATCTGTATTGCTTGTTATGCACAAATGCTGCTCTAATGTGCGGGAGAAAAAATACGTTTTATGTATTGACACAACAATATAATGTTATGTAAAAATACATTTTATTAAATGTTTTTTTTAATCTGACACAATTTATGTATCCATATGTTCAATGTTGTCTTTGTTTTTCTGAATTTGTATGTTTTTTTGTTTGGTCCCGTTTTCATTTCCTAACATTTTTTTTCTTCTTCTGTTTAGTAATATTCAACTTGGTCATCAAGCACATTTCAGTTGAACATTGAATTTTTCTGTCTCTCAAATGTTCTTAGAGAGAATTCCTAGTTGGTCGTGTGTGTTGGATGATAAGCTTATGTAGACATTTTTGTACAGCCAATGTACTGTTTTGTCAAACTGGAGTGATTTTTTTTTTATTGGAAGGCTGATAATGTGTATGCATGTGGAGGTAGATTGCCTTAGTGCCTGGATGGGTACATGGGTCGTGTACAAGCAGATTGCCTTAGTGCCTGGATGGGTACAAGGGTCGTGTACAAGCAATCTAACCCATAGATGAATGAAGCCCTCCTTCATGGAAAAACAACGGTAATACCATCCTTTTATTTCCTTAAATTGCTTTCAAGTAACCAATTTAGTTAAGCAGTGTGGCAACTGTATATATTTTTTTCACATTTCATTTTGTGTACATTTCTAAAGGTCTCAGTCACCATCTAACAGACATTTTAATGTTACTTCTGAGTTTAAGTTTTTTGCTGCTGAAAATGACAATCGTCATGTTGGGTGAAAAACTATTTCAAATGTAATATACATTAGTTTTGATAATTTACACTGCACAAATGTTTATACAATGCTTTTGTAAACATTTTTAGTGTATTTGCCAAAAAATAAATAAAGTAGCAAAGAATACAGTTGATGGCTGTGTTTTGCTTTTAACACGATACCAACATTACCATTAAATACTGTTTTAAATTTTAATTAAGACTAGTTGTTAAACTTTTTTTTCTGCTCATGGTATTTATTGGTGCCTTCACATAGTATGTTTAGAATCTGCTTTCAGTTATTGAGGATTTAGGAGAGCTTTGTGCAGCTTATCCTAACTATAAGAAATGGTCACAAACTATAGCTTTAACTTATCAAAATAGTACTGTTTTCCTCCTTAGTAACACCTTGCAAAACTGTTCTAGCTTTCCCAAAAATGTTGGGTTTTCCAGAAATCCCAGTTAAAATATTCCCGGAATTGGGAGCAAATAAGCAGGAAATCTGATATCCTTCAATCAGGATTTCTGGAAAACCAGGGAATTTAGGGAAAGATACCAGAATTTTGTGGGGTTGTGACTGAGAATAGGGTCGGCGGGCAGGCTGTGCCATGTGTGTTACCTCTAGAAGTCAGCCACCACCCCCACAGGCCCTTATATGGATTCTGGGAAACCAAGGAACACAGTAGTTTCAAAACATTAAAAAGCCTTTCCTTGCTTCCAGCATAGAATAATGCTGTTTGTCCCTCTTCTAACATGACCTCAGGCTCAGAATTTCTATAGGCCATCCTATCCATATCCTTCCTACATACATTGAAAATGGACACTTATGGCATGGTTTTCCATATCCTCTACCATAGTTTTGACAATGGACATACCACCATGCTGAATTTCAGGTATGTTTGGGCACTGTCTGCAATGCCTGGGTGTAAGCTTATCTTTTTTAGTGTTCTCATGTCCTTTTTATTCCTGTTGAGTTTAGTAATTCAAATGTAGGAATTCAATGAACATCAATCTTTTTTTCTTCAGAAATCATACATGCAAGCAATAAAACAATATTGATTCATCACGTAAGGCTCATGCAGGAGGAGTGTAGGGCAAATTGTGCACTTCTACCCATGGTTGTATCTGAAGTCTTATGGTCCCATTTCCTTCCTGACGGCTGACATGAATGAACATGACAGGTGAAAGAGGTGTGGCCTATCAGTAATAATTAAGGAAAGGAAGTAATCGAGTACTGAAACTGTCTTCTGTCTGATTGGATATATCTGCGTGAACAAGTAGTGTGTGCGCCATCTGGTGGTTACTAGTAAAGAGCTCAGTATTCATATTTAAAAAATGTAAATGCATTGCGCGGCTTGCAGTGTTTCTTATTTACTAATACCAATGTTTTCCTTTTGGATGTTTGACATTTTTATTTGAATGTATTGTTATATGATTATTATGATCAAATACTTGCAACTATTGATCTCCAGTGCCTGTATTCTATTGTACCTCTAAAAAGAAAATCATTGTTGCTTCAAACATACTTTAAAAAAAAAATGATTTCCAGAACTTCCATTGTTACATTACCAAGTTTGCTATCATGTCATCAAGATTTTATGTGTGACACACACACACACACACACACACACACACACACAAATAAAATACAGAAACACTCTACCTGATATTCTTGGATTCATTACCCATACGTACACAAGCTTAGCATGTTTGGTTAAAAAGATTAATTCAAAGTAATGTCACTTATGTTTACATCCAATGCATTCCCAATGTTACCTTCCGATATGCCAAATAACTCAACAGCAACTTACAGTAATTACAAGTGAATCAAACATCTGGTAAAGTTAAAGGTTGCCCAACAATTGCATTTTTAAAAATTTGTTTCTTTATGATGGAAGGAATTATGGGTCTTTAGTAAAAGTTAGGACCATTACAGTGATCGGTGCAAACATTTGGAGAGGCAGGTTCTGCGTCGTCCTCCTGTAGTTGTGTTTATACAGTAAACCAGAGGGTGACACTGAGCTGGAGTTCTGCTCTTGTGAGAAAGGACCGATGTCCCCATGGAGATATAATCCTACTGCAACATCCAGTGAACCGGTGTCTGTTGGTAATGACCGTACAGTCCGTACACTAATAAGAGTGTCACTAAATTGATGGCTTTCCCCGCTTTATCACTAAAGCACCAATCACAGTTAGTCCAGATGTATTTCTAGGAGTCTGGCATCAATTGGATTTTTGAAAGTTTAGAATGATGCGTAAGTTACTCTGCTTGGAATGACGACGACGTGTATATTGCTCATTGGCCTCTGCATGTGGACTAAATGAATGCAAACCACATCCCTCTGTGGTGTCTTCTTGACCGTCAACCTATGATGAACATGATATCCATCCATCTCTCTCACCACCAAGGAGATGAATGGGCTTCTATTCACCTTCTAGCCTGTAACACTCCATAGTGTCAGTATCTCAATGTGCGTCAACGATCAAAGCAGCTTGTTGGTTGATTTGTTCTCGATTCCTAGTCCCTGAGGTAATGAACAAGCAGTCTCTTCCATCCTCTCTCTCTCTCTCCATACGGAACTACTCCCACTAGTAGTAGTTCCTGGTCTGGGGTGTATTGGGTCTTGAGTGTCTGCTTTTTTCACTTATTCCCACTACTCCCTCATATATTGGTGCACCCCTCCAGCCCCACTGCTCCCTCATATTGGGGTCCCCCTCCAGCCCCACTACTCCCTCATATTGGGGGCCCCCTCCAGTTTTGTCAGGTCAGTGGCAGTCCCCATGAAGCTCCCCTATCCAGCCGACTTATTGTCGGTCAGCAGGAAGGCCTCCTTGAACTCATCAGTGTTGCCTTCCCGATTAGTGTCTATGGTGATGGACAGGTCCGAAATGGCCTCGTCAGTGATCTCCATCTTTAAGTAGGCACTCAGCAGCTCCCATATCTGACAGAAGCCCTCCATTGTGATAAACCCTGGAGGGAAGAGAGCTGAGGAGGAAGGGAGGGAGAAGCAGGAGAAAGGGGGAGAATGAGAGCGAGCGAGAGCCAGTGGGAGGAGGGGAGAGATATGTAGTAGGAATGGCTTCAGTTGGCTGGATGTGACACTAGGAGATCAGTAGGTTAATTCTCAACTTGGAGAGTCAGCCACCACATGCTGCTGACATTAGCTTTAACACATCACAGACGGATTAAAGGGTGATTGTCTTCTAACTACGGCGTCGGAGTGTACGCACGCAAACCACACATCCCAAACAAATTACCGAGGCAACACCGGTAACAGGAGGTTGACGTCACATCTTGTGGGATCAAAACGTTTACCTGAAGAA
Organism: Oncorhynchus kisutch; assembly: GCF_002021735.2. Classification (NCBI taxonomy): domain Eukaryota; kingdom Metazoa; phylum Chordata; class Actinopteri; order Salmoniformes; family Salmonidae; genus Oncorhynchus; species Oncorhynchus kisutch. The sequence goes on along the minus strand of NC_034181.2, from coordinate 37,898,051 downwards.
ACGATACATGGACTGAAAGTGGAGTAAAACAGTATTGTTACCAAAGTTGTTTAAGTCTACTATTCTGAAGATGGTCTCCAAGGTTGCACGTTGGCGGTACAGGGTCTCCAGCAAACCCTGCTTGACGTGCTGAATGGGCAGAAAAGGAGAGGGTTGTCTGTGACACACAATATTTTCTATGGCATCAGGTTTTTGAAACAGAGATGTGTCATGACATAATAGGTGGGTTCCCTCAGAATGCTTGGACAGGACACATAAACACAATTAGCCTGTTGGGAGAGGAGTATGTACATTCATTAGGATTTAATCTAATCAAATTTGATTTGTCACACGTGCCGAATACAACAGTGAAATGCTTACTTACAAGCCCTTAACCAACAATGCAGTTAAGAAAAATACCCCCCAAAAAGTAAGAGATAAGAATAACAAACAAAGAGCAGCAGTAAATAACAATAGCGGGGCTATATACAGGGGGTACCGGCGTCGATGTAATTGAGGTGATATGTACATGTAGGTAGAGGTTGCTGTTCTATCCTGCCAATAGAGTGTATAACCCGCAAGCTGTATGTTCTTAATGTCGTCGTTCAGCCACGACTCGGTGAAACATTAGATATTACATTTTTTTATGTCCCATTGGTAGGATATACATGCTTTCAGTTCGTCCCATTTATTTCCAGCGATTGAACGTTAGCTAGCAGGATGGAAGGCAAAGGCAGATTAGCCACTCGTCGCCTGATCCTCACAAGGCACCCTGATCTTTTCCTTCTCCAGCGAATGACTGGGATCTGGGCCTGGTCGGTGTCTGTAGTATATCCCTCCCGTCCGACTCATTGAAGAAAAACTCTTAGTCTAATGTGAGGTGAGTAATCGCAATTCTAATGTCCATAAACTCTTTTCGGTCAGAGATGGGTGCAGTACAAAACAACGAACGACGCGAAAAAACGAACAAAATTGCATGGTTGGTAAAGAGCCGATAAGATGGCAGCCATCCACTCCGGCGCCATCTTTACTCAGTGGGGTCAATATGCAAGTTACATGATAGATTTAACATGCCATTACATTCATATTTGGCTTTTTATGGAGAGTTCCCAGAACTACTCCTGGTAGTCCAACATGCCCCCCGTGGTCTCAGCTGACCAGACCGGAGAGCAGCATCCTCCAGGACAGGCACATTTTCTACCGCCGTGGCAGAGTCATTCAGAGACACCTGCCCTGTGTTGGGAGGAGGGAATTGCTTAATGTTTTAGTCTGTTTATTTCTTATGAAATATGAGCACAAACCGGTGTTGGTTGGATTAACCCACAAACTCTTAATCCATTGGAATAATATTTGATCATGGCTATACTGAGGTTATGACACCTGTTTTGTATTTGTCAAACTCTTGAAAGGCACTGACGAGGTCCGACTTGTGTGAAAACAACTGTTCCAGCAGGACATTGAGGGCTGAATGTTCCCACCTTCCGCACACTGTAAGCCAGACAGGGAGAGCAGATCAAACTTTTTCCTTGTCAATTGAATAATCGAAATACTTTGTGTGAACAATCTTGTTAACATGTATGCATGCGTAGTTGTGTACAAGTTATTGTCTAATCCTTAATACAAAGAGACCAAAGCGTTCTCTTGTGTAGTGCCATATCAATCTCCATATAATTACAGTCTTGGATGTGAAATATCACAGCGCAACATTCTCAGGGAAACTATTAGATAATGTAGTTTTCCATTGTCTGTTGCATCTTACTTTTTCCTCAGGTTGAGTTCTCGAAGTCATACTGCTAGCCTGATACTGAATCAAGTAAGGCACAAGGCCTAGTCCCAGTTTCGTGTAGGCCCCCCTGTTGCTGCCCACTTCACACTAGTTGGAGGCAGAGAACGGGGTGAGGACATGTTGTTCAGAAGTAAACAATACATAATTACCATACAGTGTAAAGCAGTGTTTTAGTTTGTTGCACATGTACCAGAAACCTCTCGTACTGCACTTCCAAAGCAGACACATTTAAGTTGACTCAGGTAAGTGATAAGCTTTACAACTCTTAACTCTGCAACTCCTCCCGTCTACCAAGTGAGATAATACCGTAGTGTGGGCCAAAGAGATTTAGCTTTAAAAATACCCCATTACCAAGGCCAGGAGGTTCTTCCTGGCTACATACTGTAACCTGACCAGGGCCCATATCCACAGTTTCTCAGAGTAGGAGTGTTGATCTTGGATCAGTTTTGCCTTTTCGATCATAATGAGTAATATTATATGGACAGATCCTAGATCAGCGCTCCTACTCTGAGATGCTTTCTGGATACCGACCCAGGACAAACTCTGAGCCAATGTTATAGCTTATAACGAGGGTCTAGAATCTTTCATGATCCGGTCACATGGTCAGGAAAAACTCTTGGGCTCGGCTCAGAGTAGTGCTGATCTGATATCAGTTTTGCCTTTTCGATCATAATGAATGAAGATTATTTTGACAGGTGGGAAGAGATACAAGATCCACACTCTGACTTTGAGACACTTTTTGAATATGGGCCATAGTCTTACCCATCCTATGTAAACCCTTAGACATCTGCAGCCTGACTGTTCTCACCCTGCGGTTGTGGCAGGCCATCCTGCTTGCACTCATGGGAGCGGCTGATGAGCTGCATGTTGTGTCTGTTGAGGAAGACGCGGGTGACATCTGGGAGCAGCCTCCTCCCCACACCTCGCTGGGCACGCAGCCATTCTGAGGCATGGGGTCACTCCACAGCAGGTCCAGGATCTAATCACAGAAATAATACAGCATATTTTTAGTAGCATTTTTTTCAGATCCAAAGACTTTACAATAGGGAATTATAAGAAAAACAAATACAACATTAAACAAATGACTGGTATATGGATATAAGGGGATATAGAGAAGACCATGCTTGCGTCTCAAATGGCACTCTATTCCCTAAATAGTACACTAGTTTTAGCCAATGCTTATACCCTATCCACATCGACGGGACAGTAGTGGTGAAGGTGGAAAGTTTTAAGTTCCTCGGCGTACACATCCCGGACAAACTGATTTGGTCCACCCACACAGACAGCGTGATGAAGGAGGAGCCGCAGCAGTGCCTCTTCAACCTCAGGAGGCTGAAGAAATTCGGCTTGTCACCAAAAATACTCAAACTTTTACAGATGCACAATCGAGAGCATCCTGTCGGGCTGTATCACCGCCAGGTACGGCAGCTGCTCAGCCCACAACCGTAAGGCTCTCCAGAGGGTAGTGAGGACAACAACCACCCGAGCCACTGCCTGTTCACCCCGCTATCATCCAGAAGGCGGTCAGTACAGGTGCATCAAAGCGAGGACCGAGAGACTGAAAAACAGCTTCTATATTAAGGCCATCAGACTGTTAAACAGCCATAACTAACATTGAGTGGCTGATGCCAACATACTGACTCATCTCTAGCCACTTTAATAATAAAACATGGGATGTAATAAATGTATCACCAGCCACGGTCGGAACTAGAAGCACAAGCATTTCGCTACACTCGCAATAACACCTGCTAACCATGTGTATGTGACAAATGACATTTGATTTGATCTAACATATGAGAATATACTGAACTCTGAAAACACTATTGGCGGATTCAGTCGACTAACTCTTGTACTGTAAAATCCCTTTCATACACAGACCAAGATCCCACGAATGTACCACGCCTGCTTCTTTTTGCCTGCTTCTTGGTATATCTGAAAGAGGTAGGGGTAACAGCAAATTCCTCCAACAGGAAAGTTAACTTAAAAACTTATCAGCTTGCCATTCTCGTAAATCATTTGTAAATGATTAACTTGTGATGCGTTCATTTTCTAGTTATATGTTGAATCAAAAGTAGGCTAGAGTTAAACGCAATAACGTTGGCAGATGTGTTCTGGTAATTATATGAGCTGGCTAGCCAGCCACACTGAACAAAAAGAGAAACGCGACATGCAACAATTTCAAAGACTTTACTGAGTTACAGTTCATGAAAGGAAATCAGTCAAATCTATGGAGTTCACATGACTGGGAATACAGATATGTATCTGTAGGACACAGATACCTTTAAAAAAAAAAGTAGGGGCGTGGATCACGACGCATCTCCTTTGCATCTTAAACATGCTCAATGGGTGACATGTCTGCTGAGTATTCAGGCCATGGAAGAACTGGGACCTTTTCAGCTTCCAGGATTTGTCTACAGATCCTTGCAATATGGGGCTGTGCATTATCATGCTGAAACATGAGGTGATGGCGGCGGATGAATGGCACGACAATGGGCCTCAGAATCTCGACACAATTGCATTCAAATTGCCATCGATGAAATGCAATTGTGTTCATTGTCCTTAGCTTATGCCTGCCCGTACCAATACCCCACCACCACCATGAGGCACTCTGTTCACAACATTGACATCAGCAAACCGCCATCTGCTCAGTACAGTTGAAAGAATGATTCCTCCATGAAGAGCACACTTCTCTAGTGTGCCAGTGGCCATCAAAGGTGAGCATTTGCCCACTGAAGTAAGTTACAACACCAAACTACAGTCAGGTCAAGACCCTGGCGAGGACGGCGAGCACGCAGGTGATCTTCCCTGACAGTTTGTGCAGAAATTCTTTGGCTGTGCAAAACCCACAGTTTCATCAGCTATCCGGGTGGCTGGTCTCAGACGATCCCGCAGGTGAAGATGCTGGATGTAGAGGTTCTGGGCTGCCATGGTTACCCGTGGTCTGCGGTAGTGAGGCCGGTTGGCTGTCCTGCCAAATTCTCTAAAACAATATTAGAGGCGGCTTATGGTAGAGAATTGAACATTCAATTCTCTGGCAACAGCTCTGGTGGACATTCATGCAGTCAGGATGCTAATTGAGTTTGAGTTTATTTTATTTTTACAGGGACAGTGCACATTAATCAACGTTTCAGTAAAAGTGCCGATTTTAGCCAGCCGGCTCATTTTCAACTGCAGTCCCTGGGCAGGTTATTAAAACAATTACAATATAGACAATCGATGAGTATTGAGCACACGCAGAGCAACATAGGACAAGCAAGATATATCATACAGACAGGGCAACATAGGACAAGCAAGAGGTAGCATACAGACAGGACAAAAAGCAGCAAGACAAAATTCATAAAAGCAACAAAGTGTTTCCACACCTCACAAGCTACAGACAACAGACAACATGGAAAGCAGCAATACACAGCTAGGGACCATGTTCACAAATCTGATTGACCTTTAGCCATGTCTTCATGCATTTTGTGAAAGTGTGATATGTGGTGCAGTTATGTGTGTCTGATGGCATGGATTTCCAGACATGGGGAACTCTCACAGAGAAAGCGGATTTACTAAAGGTGCTTTTCCTAAAAGGGAACTATACAGTCACCTGTCATGGCAGACCTTGTGGATCTGCTGCCATATGTTTGGGTTTTCTGTTTAACAAAAATACTGAGTGGAGGGGGAGCCAGGCCATTTAGGATCTTGAATACAAGACCTGCGTCGGTGTATTGCACAAGATTTTCCCAACTCAGGAGCTCATACTTTCTGAGGAAGTAACAGTGATGATGGCTATTGGTTTTCCTATCAAGCACTTTGAGAGCCTGTTTGTAGACAGACTGAATAGGTTTTAATTTTGTACAGCAAGCTTGGGCCCAACTAGTCAAGCAGTATGTTAAGTGGGGGAGTATCATAGATTTTAAGTACAGTTTTGCTACCTCTGTAGTCAAACAATTTCGTATAAATCGGAAATTAGCTAGGTTGAATTTGGTCATTTGAATTACCTTTTTCACATGCTTTTTAAAAGAGAGGTTGGAATCAAGTATGATGCCAATGTACTTCAAATCAGATACCACCTGGAGCTTCTCCCCTGACACAATGACATCTGGCTCAGTAGCATCTGTTGCCCTCTTTGTGAAGAACATGCAGTTTTATTCACATTGAGATGCAAACACGAGTCACTGAGCCACTTTGTAACCTGGACCACTACAGTAGTGAGTTCTTGTGCAGCTTGTTGTTTGCTCTTTGCATGCACATATATCATTGTATCATCTGCATACATTTGAACTTCAGACCCAGTGCAGACAGAAGGCAGATCATTAATGTACAGGCTGAACAGGAGGGGCCCCAGTATTGACCCTTGGGGCACGCCCACATCATAGCTAAGAGTGGGCGACAGTTCATTGCTCAATCTGACACACTGAGTTCTGCCTTCAAGGTATGATTTCACCCATCTCAAGGCATCGGGGGAAAAGTTGAATTTGGACAATTTTGTGATGAGAATCTCATGGTTAACAGTATCAAATGCCTTCCTTAGGTCCAGAAACACAGCCCCAACAATGCCTTTGTCCATCTTGGACTTCACATTTTCCAGAAGGAAGCAGTTGGTCATTTCTGTGGAGTGTTTCACTCTGTAACACTCCACAGTGTTACACTCCTGCATGGAGTGTAATGTGAAGGGGCTGTTGTTGAGGTGGGCAATCAGTTGTTCTGCTACACACTTTTCAACAACCTTTGACACCACAGGTAGCATACTAATGGGCCTGTAGTTACTCACGTCAGCAGGGTCGCCTGATTTAAAAAATGGCCGTTATTATGACCGACTTCCATACCCTTGGAAACACCCCGAGACCAATAGATGTGTTGGTGACTGTTATGGGATTTTTATGAATAATGACTAAATGATGTATACATTTAACTTAGAACTTTAACTAAACAGAATATTACTCTGTTACTGAATGAATGTATAAATCTTATTATAATCATAATACTGAATATAATGTGGGTAGTTTTAGTCAAGAATTAGAACAAGGACTTTCTGTTCCTTGTTAGAAACAAATGGAGCTATCGTCAGACCGGCTGGAATACTGTGTTCCTTACAGGACATTCTGTCCCTACCCAGGGGAGAGACCTTGGGCTTGTAGTAGATTGTCTGCCACCTGTTAAACAATGTGAGAAGGCTTGTGAACTATATTGCCATTGTATCTGAGAGGGACATTTATGATGAAATGTGAGGTATATAAACCAATGTACATGGTATTATGACCAGAGCTCTCGAGAATAAACGCTATTGGCTAATTTTGGTGGCTGGTCTCTGTCCATTTTATGCAAATAAGAACCTTACAAATTCTTAGAAATGGACAGAGTGTTTTAATTGAATTGGTTAATGAACACATAAGAACTAAATTCATCTAACAGTGACCTTAGTAATGGGGCCAATGAGTGACTCTTTGTAGTTTTTAAGAAAGGTAGAGTCCAGCCCAAACACATCTTTGGCTTTAGAGTTCTTTAGTGAGCTAATCACCTTTGACTCAGAAACCTCCCTTATGATGAAGACAGGTTGAGCGTCATTCACTAGCACTGAGCCCATGAAACGAGTGGAGGGGTTCTGTGTCGGTACCCTGACAGAGTCAATAAAGTAGGAATTGAAGGCTATTGCTATTTCGACTGCATCCTGTGTTAGATTGTTATACACCATGATTTATAGTCTTTTTACAGTGTTACTATGGTCTTTCCCTGTTAACTTTTTTAGATTCTCCCAGATCAATTTAGAATTTCATTTTGCTTCACCAATTATGTTAATAAAAAAGTTTGCCTTGGCCTGTCTAATTTATTTCATCACCTTATTTCTCAACATGGTAAACCTGCATCTATCATGCTCTAATTTGGATCTTAGGGTTATTTTTAGAGCATAATCTCGTTCTTTCATCAATATCCAGATTTCTCCATTTAGCCAAGAAAGAGTGCTCTTTTGGCCAGGTTTGGATTTTCTTTTCTTTTGGAAACCATTTATTGTAGTCTGGATTGTGGATAGAATAACCTGACTATCAGCTTCCATGTCTGTATAGGACAAGAGATCATTCCAGTTAATTCCCTTAATAGCCTTTTCAAAATAGTTGAATTCACTCTTAGGTATTCTTAGTTGATCAGGCTTTCTAACAGTAGAGAGGTTAAACCTTAAACTGATCAAAAAACACACTTTTGGTGGAAGGTGGCCTATACATTCCAATAAGGGTAAAAGACATTTGGGGAGACAGTGTAACATTCAGGCCAATACATTTTAGTTCATTATCTCATGACCACTCAATTTGTTTACATCGGATATGTTCTTTAATGTAAATCATCACATCTCCCCCTCTTCCTTCAATCCTGTCTCTCCTGAAAACATTGTAGCCAATCACAATCAAAGCAGCATATGGAGAGGTTTTATGGAGCCACGTCTCTGAGAGGCAGAGGAAGTCAAGGTTGGAGTCTGTGAGTAGATGTTGAATTTGATCACTTTTTGGAATGACACTACAAATGTTGAAGTGCGCCCCCTAGTAGTCCCTTGGGCTTAGCTTGTGGGTCCCAGGTGACTCGAGAGTGATTGACACATAGAAAAAAGTCGAATTTTATGTGTTAAGCTGTTTTGATTAGGGGCAGTTCGGTAGTGCAATCAACACTCCCTCCCGCCTGCACTGGATGCGGGGAACTAATTAAAACAGCTTGCGTACCAGAAGCAGAGTCAGGGATCGCATATAGCGACTTGGGTATGTTTGAAGAGTCAAAGTCTATCCTGGAGCCGGGTGAGTCGAGAGAAACCATGGGACCATAGCACTCATCCACTTCCACAGCAGCGACAATCAGTGGACGAGGCCATTATTCAGAACATTATGGTATGCTGTGTGCTGTTCGCTCCCGTGGAACGGTGAACCAATGTGTTTGGTGTTGATCTTCTCCTGCAGTAGATTTGTGTCATCCCAGCAAGGACGCACTGAGATTATCAGTAGAGCAGCTACATAACTGACAATCATGGCAAAGTACTGGAGATAAAACATATAATTGCGCTTTAACTCTTTGCATGAGTTACTTAGCTGGGGTCGGCGTACACCTGATGTTTTAGATAAAATAACAGCATTTGTATGAGAAGCGGCACCTGCCGCACCACCCTGTCTTCCGTCTGCCAATATTATTGCACGCTCCCTCAAAACTTGAGACATCTGTCGCATAAAACTGCACATTTTAGAGTGGCCTTTTATTGTCCCCAGCACAAAGTGCACCTGTGTAATAACTTTTGCAGGTAAATTAATTAACACTCCATTGTTTAACACCTCCCAAATTTGAAATTCAAACAGCCCCCATGGTTTAACAACACCCCCCACCCAGTTAAGCTTGAAGGAGTTGAAGTCTTGAAGGAGTTCCCACAAATGCTGAGCACTTGTTGGCTGCTTTTCCTTCACACTGCGGTCCAACTCATCCCAAACCATCTCAATTGGGTTGAGGTCGGGTGATTGTGGAGGCCAGGTCATCTGATGCAGCACTCCATCCCTCTGCTTCTTTGTCAAATAACTCTTACACAGCCTGGAGGTGTGTTATGGCTCGTTGTCCTTTTGAAAAACAAATGATAGTCCCACTAAGCGCAAACCAGATGGGGTGGCGTATCGCTACAGAATTCTGTGGTAGCCATGCTGGTTAAGTGTGCCTTGAATTCTAAATAAATCATAGACAGTGTCACCAGCACAGCACCATCACACCTCCTCCTCCATGCTTCACGGTGGGAACCACACATGAGGAGATCATCCGTTCACCTACTCTGTGTCTCACAAAGACACGGCGGTTGAAACAAAAAATCTCAAATGTGGACTCATCAGACCAAAGGACAGATTTCCACCGGTCTAATATCCATTGCTCGTGTTTTTAGGCCGAAGCAAGTCTTTTCTTCTTACTGGTGTCCTTTAGTAGTGGTTTCTTTGTAGCAATTTGACTGTGAAGGCCTGATTCGCTCAGTCTCCTCTGAATAGTTGATATATATGTTACTTGAACTCTGTGAAGCATTTATTTGGGCTGCAATCTGAGGTGCAGTTAACTCTAATGAACTTATCCTTTCAATGTTCTTGAAATGTTCCAGATTGACTGACATTCATGTCTTAAAGTAATAATGGACTGTTGTTTCTCTTTGCTTAATTCAGTGGTTCTTGCCATATTATGGACTTGGTCTTTTACCAAATAGGGCTATCTTCTGTATACCACCCCAAACTTGTCACAACACAACTGATTGGCTCAAACAGGGAAGGAAATTCCACAAATTAACTTTTAACAAGGCAAGAGAGATTAAAGTAGATGTCACGTGTCAAAATTTTGATTGATGACCCTATGTGAACCTATGTGAACTCTATGTGAACCCTATGTAGTGATGACGTGTGCATGTCTTCTGGTCAGGCAAGCCTGGTTAGGTGGGGGCTATGGGTTGAGTAAGGGTCCATTTGACAGGCCGTTAATGATTGATGACCCAAGCCTGATTTATGACCCTATGTAATGATTTATGACCCTATGTCATGTAGAAGGGTGCATGCCCAGGGGTGTTGTTGGGGTTGAGTAAGTGACCATGTGTCAGGTCAACCTGTTACTGTTTCTCACGGTTTGGGGTGGTTAATGCCCCTTATAAAGCGCTGAACAATTCCTGTTTAAGACTGTACATGATAACCCCCCTGAATATTAAACAAAAATGACACCTATGCCAATTTTAGGGATGTTATGCTCGGCTTGTCATGAACCCAGTGACCAAAGCCTTGAAGAAGTTCTGTGTGAAGCTCCAGAATGTTTTAAAGGATTTTTGGGTACGAGTGAGGGCCACATGTCTTACATATTCCACCCGGAGGATTCTACGGTAAAGATATTCACAGACCGTGGACCCAAACCCCTTTATCCTGCAAAACCTGGGAGTTTTCCCCCGGCTCTGGGGATGAGAGAATGGCTAAACATCAGGCTGGCTCTTTGTAAAATTGAACAGGTCCTGAGTGGTACAAATGTGCCAGGATATGCGTTGGAAGAACAGGTCTGCGGCCGCAGTGATCTCAAGGCTCTAAGAATTGCTTCAATGGACTATAGCCCTGACAACAAAGTGACAATTTTAGCCTGTGACCTTTATGATAAGGCTAATGCTACAAAGTCTGTCAATTCTCCTGTAGCTTCCAGAGCACGCAAACATGTAAACTTTTTTATTCCTGTGTTTAGTTTTAAATGGGTGGATTATCCAATTTTCACAACACTTATGAATAAGCTGGACATTCTCTTCCAAAATGGGGAACAGTTAAAGCGCTGGGCGAGGCTTTCCTTGAGACAGAGTCAAGACCAAAAGGCCCGACGGAGGATCTACCCCTGGAGTGAAAACTTACCAAGTGTTGATGGACCTAGCAAGAGAGCCTTGCCTTTTGAGGGCGAACTCGACACGGACAATGGCGGTTGGTTGCATAAGCTCCCAGGATCTGTAAGAAAGGCATCGTAAAATACCTTAAGAATGTAAGGATATAAAATGTATGTACAAAATATTTTGAATGAAATAAATGGTTTTAAAATCAGAATCTCACCACGTTATGAACTCTCGCGTTTGTTCACTCTTAGCGCAGTCTGTCCCTGAGAAAAAACTTGCGGAAAAAGCCATGTGCGCGCGTATGTGCGTGAGGGAGTTTTCTGTAGTGGCTGTGTGTGTGTGTGTGTGTGTGTGTGTGTGTGTGTGTGTGTGTGTGTGTGTGTGTGTTTCAAAAACAGAAAAAGGGGGGCGGGTTGTTTGTTAAAAAAATACCCTTGCAGTCGTTTGAAACCAAGGTTTACACTAGCCTGCAAAACAGATGCCTACCCCCCAACAATAATATTGTGTCTTACGACTCCTAATCTTAAAGGCCTTTCATAAAACTATTTTTTAGGTGGGCTAAAAAGTCATTCATCCCAGCGATGTCGAGACCAACCCACCCCCTGCATCTAGGTGCTAGCACCCCGGAGATTTTAGAAGATCCAAAAGGATCCTAATGTTTAGACACACCCAATACCATGTGTTTGAAATGTGTCAAATATACCATGGGCGGGGGTATAGCCCGAAAAAAACGACAAACCCCAAATGCTATGTAAAAATCATTCAGGGGTTTTTCTCTAGGTCGTAGGGTACAAAAGCGCTAGAAACCATGGGCAATGTTAGCAGCGTTTTAGTTCCGATGCAAACAGCACCTCCAGAAACTCCAAGAATCGTTATCGGACTGAAGCGTTAAAAAAGATAATCGGGGAAAACAGTCTAATGGATCTATCGCAAGGTGAGTTCTTGAAATAAATCTTTATTAGATTTGGTTGTTGTGGGGAATTGTTTGAAAAGCGTGGGATGTTATAGAAATATTAAACAATCATTAGGATCAGTATGCTTACCGTATAACAAGGCAATATTAGCTAAAGTGATTATAGCTTTAATATTGTCGAATGTTTTATAGATTCTGAAGCATTCACGCAGATACTCCGAGGTATAACTGAGCTCGAACCATCCAATGGGGCTCCGGAACAAAGTGCAGACAAACAAACGCCTACCCTGAATTGTAAACGTAAGTAAGCTCCAAGAATTCCATACATAAAAATATTTATACCTTAAAAACAAAAAGTGTGGGCATCTTATATTAAAAGTTATTTTATATGTTTACAGAGGACCTAAAGCCTAGAAGGTTAAACGAGGCCCTATGGAGCCTGAACGGTTTCTGCGAAGCATATGACTACGAGACAATTCTGCCCTACTCCCAGGATGTATTTACACAAAAGCAGCGAACAGAGACTTTAAACGGCAGGTCAACTCCCCTTGGCCAGGACAACGTTGTCCCCCATATTTCTAAACACCAAAGGATAATTAGTGCTCAGATCCACAGTTCCGCTTCACCCGAACAATTCTACTTGGCCGATATTCACGAGACGTCGTTCCAAGGACAAGGTATGAATCAATTATATATTATTATTTATATATATTATTATTTTAATATTTATATATTTTTTTTATGCCGGAATATGTTAAAACAAGGCCTAATGCTGTTTTTTTTTTTTTTTTTTTTTTCAGGCTCACCATCTACCGAACCTGCAGATGCTGTAATACAGGTTGAACAAAGACATCAGCCCCTGGTTTCAGAGCTTCTTCAGAACAGCCCTCGTCAAAAAAGCCGAGGTATTTAATTAATGTATTGTTAATATATAGGCTTATATCTGAAATGTATTTGGCATTTTTAACATATTTTAGGGTTAATAACCTATTTTTGTATGTATTATTTTTATTTCAGACTCCTCACCGGCTTATAAAGACAACGCACAAACATCGGAGGATGCCCAGACAAGCATCCCCGAGGAGGCTCCAAAGACACCAGTCAAGAAAACAGCGAAACCTGATGATTTCAAAGATTTAAATGACATTTCTGAGGTAGACGATTTGATGTTCTGTGAAGCTGCCAACCTTCTTGAATCGGCCAATTCTGTGGGGGAAACAGCAGATTCTGAAATAGACCAAGAACGTTTTTTCAAAGCGTTTACCCTGGGTTTAAAATCACGAAAGGCTCTACTCCAGAGGCGCATGTGTATTCTACTCGAGCATCAATACAATCAGGATGTGTCATTCTGGCGTAGCGAGCTACCCCGTATGTTAAAAAACATTAGGGCTAAAACAAGCAAATACCGCCGTTAAAAAACACACATGTAAACACACACACACACACACATCCTTAATTAGACAGATGGCGCCCCCTATAGACCAAAGTGAGACAATTGAAACCCTCTTAGCCATGATCCCTACAGAGCTCCAAGATATAGTTAACCATATGAATGATTCGGGGGTAATTGACATAATGACAATAGATGAAAATCTATTATCACAGATTCCCTCCGAACTCATAGACATTATTACACGTATGAATGAGTCAGGGCCTTCCGAGGAAAACATGTTAACACAGATTCCCGAAACCATCATATCTCTAATTACCCAGCTTAACGCGAGCCCTAGGTTTAATTCGGCCCCACAGACACCTCTAAGACAGCCTTTAACAACATTGTCCGAAGAGTCTGAAAGTCAATATGATGTTTTTGAACAGTTGGACAAATGTCTAGCAAATCTGGAGGGGGGCGGTCTTGAGATCAGTGTACAGAACGAGAGCGCTAGGTTTAATTCGGCACCCCAGACACCTATAAATCAGCCTTTAACACCAATGTCCGAAGAGTCTGAAACCCAATACGATGTTTTTGAACAGTTGGACAATTGCCTAGCAAATCTGGAGGGGGGAGGTCTTGATCGAAGTGTACATGTTTTGCGTCGAAATAAATTCAGCAATATTGAGGTTCGCCAGTTTTTCAATTTCGCATGGGGGGGTCAGATTCGGGAATATGCTGTGTTTTACGTAATGCTTATGGACACTTTGAATGAACTGTTAGCTAGGATTAGAGATTATAGCGAACCTAGGGATCTCTTACAGTTGGAAATTTGTGGAGACAGTCTACAGAGCAAGGTATCGCTTATTTTACAGAATGGTGAAGCAGAGCTTGAACAATTTGTTAAACTGCTAGAACGCCTTGTTCAGTCAAATTTAAACGTGCTAGCAGATAGGACCCTCGAACTTGTAGTACAATTAGTACGACAACCACAAGGGGGCGGGGGTCAGAGACGAAAGCTCGAGAGTTTAATGCAGTCCGAAATCATAAGCAATAAAAGGGCCTATCTCATAAACGTTCACAATCCAGGTAATAAGCTATGTTTTGCCATAGGTTTGGCCCACTTACTCAGCCCAGGATGTACTGATCAAGCCGCGTTACAAAAAGCTCGAGAGCTACAAACTGCGGTGGGTCTCGGTATACAGGATGCTGTGGCTTTCTCAGACATAGTCAAATTTGAAAACTTTCTGAACATCAAGATTGTGGTTTTGTACCACAGTAGGGCTAATGACGCTCTCCTCAAGTTCCAAAATATACCCGAACCACATCCTAAGACTATGTACTTTTATGTGCAAAATGAGCATTACTATGCCGTAACTAACATCACAGCCTTTTTAGGCGCTCCATATGTCTGTCCAGCCTGTCATACCGGCTACACACGCATGGGGGGGCACTCGTGCCGTTACAACTGTTCAGTATGTCTGGATAAACAATGCCCTATGCAGCCGCTAAACTTGACCCCCTGTGCGGATTGTCACCGCACATGTCGTTCGGCCTACTGTTACGAAAAACACAAAACTGAAACATGGCATCCCAAGGCATGTAAATCTGTAAGCAGTTGTGACATTAACAAGAAATGTCCAAAATGTCATTGCAATTACAACCTTAAAATAGATAGCCCTAAACCTCATGTTTGTGGAATTATACACTGCCCAATCTGTAAAGGTCCTTTGAAAAGCAGAGACGCGGAAGCGGTTCAAGAAGTAACACATGAGTGTTACATTCAGCCCTTGGCTGAAGATGAACATACAGAGAAATATGTGTTTTATGATTTTGAGACAAATCAGCAATCAGGGGTTCATTTGCCTATTTTTGTGTCAACCATGACTTTCAAGGGTGAAAAATGGTCGGCCGAGGGACCCAATTGTGCCCGGCTCTTTCTAAAACATTTTAGAAAAGCCCAGTACAGAAACTTCACGTTTATAGCTCACAATGCTAGGGCCTATGACGCCTATCTGCTTCTGAACCCTTTGATACAGCAAGGCGTGGCCCCCAGTGTCATAGCTCAAGGGAGTAAAATATTATGCTTTGTTGACCCCACCTTCAAACAGAGATACATTGACAGCTTAAGCTTCTTACCCATGAGATTGGCTCAAATGCCAGAGGCCTTGGGTTTTGAAAACTCTGTCAAAGGCTATTTCCCTCATTTCTTCACATCTGAGGAGAATCTACATTATATAGGATCTTATCCAGCCCCCGAAATGTACGGGTGTGATCAAATGTCTCCCAAAGAGCGTGAGAGATTCATGACATGGTACGAGACCGTAAGACATGGCACTTTTGATTTCCATAAAGAGATGGAATCATACTGTGACAATGACGTTGTTATACTTTGTGAAGGATGCCTCAGATTCAGAGAAGAGGTAATCAAAGATGCGGGCATTGACCCCTGGAGCTGTACAACTATTGCATCAGCGTGCATGAAAACCTATCGTACACACTATCTAACTCCTGAATCTATAGCTATCCCATCGCCAGACAACTACCGACGCCAATTCAAGGCCTACTCTAGTGGTTCCATTCAATGGTTGGAGTACTTGGCCCAGGATAAAGATATTTTTATCCAACATGCTTTGAATCGGGGGGAGAAGGCTTTTGGGCCTTACCATGTAGATGGATACACACAGATTGACGGGGTTGAGACAGTGTATGAGTACAACGGTTGTTTCTTCCACGGTTGTAAATTATGCTTTGTCCCCCATGCCTTGTGTGTCCTAACCCAAAATACTTTTGGGGAAATGTACCAAGAGTTTCAAGACAAACTGAATTCTTTAAAGGCTACTTACGGGTTAAAAGTTGTGGTTTTGTGGGAGCACGAATGGACAGCCCTCAAAAAGGCAGATCCTAGTGTTAAGGCCTTCCTTACCCATTATGACCCTCCAGAGCCCCTGGAACCGCGACAGGCCTTGTTTGGAGGCCGGACCAATGCTTTGACATTGCGTTATGTAGCTCAACCCGACGAGACAATAGGCTATGTAGATTTTACATCCCTATATCCTCATGTAATGAGTTCCTCATTCTATCCTATAGGGCATCCTGAAATTATTCACAGCGACTTTGACGAACCCCAAAATTATTTTGGTTTAATCAAAGCGACTGTCTACCCTCCTAGGGGGCTGTTTATACCTGTGTTGCCTTACAAGGGTCCTAAAGGAAAACTTTTCTTTCCCCTTTGTCGCACATGCTGTGAAAACCACAACCAGGAAAACCCCTGTGATCACACAGATCAAGAAAGAGCCCTGACCGGTGTATGGGTCACTGTAGAATTCTCTAAGGCTTTAGAGAAGGGGTATCGTGTGGCCAAAATCTTTGAAGTGTGGAACTTTTCCAGGAAATCAGACACACTTTTTAAAGAGTACATCAAAACCTTCTTGAGATGCAAGCAGATGGCTTCAGGCTATCCTGCATCGGTCACAGATCAAGAAAGTAAAGACCAGTACATTCAAGACTACCATGACAGAGAAGGCATACTTCTTGACCCTGACAGAATAGAGGTCAACAAAACCAAAAGAAATGTGTCGAAATTGTACTTGAACTCCCTTTGGGGGAAATTAGCGCAGAGATGCAATATGCTAACAACTTCGATCATTAAAGACCCCGAAGAATTTTTGGAATTTGTTTTTTCGGACCAATACGAAATTTCACATTTTTCCTTCTTGAGTCAAGACATTGCCTTGGTGCAATGGAGGCGCCACCAAAAGTGGGTTCTACCCCCGGGTAATGTAAATGTGTTTCTTGCAGCATTTACCACAGCCTATGGCCGCCTTGAACTGTACACCCTCATGGAACAGCTTCAGAGGCGGGTTCTTTACCACGACACAGACTCTGTGGTCTATGTAAGCAAACCGGGGGATTGGACCCCCCCACTTAGCAACTATCTTGGGGGTTTAACGAGTGAACTCGAAGAGGGTGACCATATTACAGAATGGTCCTCATGTGGTCCAAAAAGCTATGCTTTTAGGACTAAAGCCAATCACGTGGTGTTGAAAGCCAAAGGCGTGACTCAAAACTATGAAAATGCACCGCGTGTAAACTTGGAATCAATCACGCGCTTGGTCGAGGGGTTCGTAAAGGACAAGAATAGTGACTTGGAGATTTTGAGCTCCTACAACAAAATAGTGAGGGATAAAAAGGGGTTCCATCTAAGAAACGCACCACTCACTAAAAGATTCAGGGTAGTCTATGACAAGAGACAGCTATTGCCTGACGGTACCACATTGCCCTTTGGCTACTGACTTATGCTACAAGCCCCAGTGTGTCTTAAAGCTTAAGATATTATGACTGCTGTCGAGGGTTTTGACCCCCGTCTACAATTGCCTTTTTCAGCATTAATTGCAGGCCCTTCAAACAGTGGTAAAACTTTTTTTGTAAAAAGTATTTTAGAGAATTCTGAACATGTGTTATCTCAAAAGCCTGACAATATTGTATGGTGTTATTCATGTTACCAACCTCTGTATGATGAATTATTGAAGACAATAAAAATCAAGTTTGTTGAAGGAATACCCGATTCTCTGTCTGATGATGAACTTCTCCCCCCACATGTAAATAATCTGCTGGTTTTGGACGATATGCTATTTGCTGGTAGCGAACACCCTGAAATTGCACGAGCTTTTACCCAATATACTCATCATAGAAACCTGTCCGTGCTTTACTTGGTCCAGAATGTGTTTCACCAAGGTAAAAATAGTCGGACCATTAGCTTGAATGCCAACTACATGGTATTGTTTAAAAATCCTAGAGACAAACTGCAAATTAGCACTCTAGCTCAGCAGATGTACCCTGGACGGAAATCATACTTTATGGAGAGCTATGAGGACGCTACCAAAGAGCCATTTTCTTATTTAATCGTGGATTTAAAAGCAAATACTCCAGAACACCTTAGGCTACGTACAGGGCTGTTTCCGGGGGAGAGGCCTGCTGCATACCTTCCTAAAAAGTAAACGCTATGTCTCTGCGTTTAAAAAGAAACCTCCCCCTCTTGAGAAGGCTAGTAGGTTCTACAGCTAAAGAACGGAAGGCCATCTTGGGTCGCTGTTCTTCAGATCTCATATTAGCCCTATGTGAGATTGCTTTGAATCTTCTCAAAGGACGCATTCCACTCACCCTGAACCAATTGAAAAAATTAAGGAGACAAAAGACAGCGATCAAACTCTTTGCCAATAAAAGGGCCAGTCTTCAAAAGAAAAGACATAGTATACAACAGTCTGGGGGTTTTCTTCTACCTTTACTCAGTATAGCCGTGCCCTTCATCACCAGCCTTATTGCGGCCAGACGTGGGGGTTGAACACGTGGTGTGATGGCCACTAAAATGTACTTGGTGCCTCAACAAGAGTTGGATAGACTTAAAAAACAAATGCAGGGTCCTGAAGATATCAGACAAACAGCGGAAAATGATTTGGATACGGCCATGAAGGATGTTTTGAACCGAAAAGGATTGAACCCCTATGATAAGATTCAAAAATACACAAACCTAATGCAAAGGTATTTGACTCGGGTAAAGCAAGGGGAGAGAGAGACTAACCATTTAACCCTTTCCCTACCGGACCCTTTAACAGATGTCGAACCTAACGATAGCCATGCCCCTGTAAGGCCTGTACCGTCGATCTTACCTAGTGGAGATAATATGTCGGGTGAAGCTCAAATGCCATTTGAAGATAAAGTTATGCATGACCTACTGACACATGTGCCTTTACGTAACAGGAAGAATGTTAAATACATTATGAACAAGATAAAAGACTCAAAGGGGATAGCTGCTTGGAACGACTCTGGAGAGTTTATCCTTCAGGGCTCTGTGGTTAGGGGGTCCCATATGCAGGACTTGCTTAAAAGTACCACGGCTGCCCACAAGGTTGCTGATGACCGAAGGCCTCCCGGCTGGCGTCAGTTTCTTAAGGCCCTGGCAATCCTCAACATCCCCCTCTCCGGTGTACCCAACCATAAGCTTCGTCAACAGATTCAAGCTTTAAAACAAAAGCCTTCAACGAGATACAGCACCCCTAAAGATGCCCCAACGACACCGTCCCCCTATGAAAGCGATGATGCTAACTCATTTACTCCCATGAACGTCTCAGGACCTTTTCCTAAACCCGATCTCTCGGCGTGGTTAGACTTTTGAAAATGACTTTTGAATGACTATGATTAAATTCAATAAATTTTTTATTTGAAAAATAAGCAAGTTAACATTTGTGGCATTCTTGAAACATATGACGTGAGCATACGCCTTGATTACGCGTTCTTAAAGGACACACATTTGAACACTTTTGATATTTTCTAACAAAACAAGATACAAGGTTATCATTACTTCTTAAATCATCCTTATAAAGAGACATAACATCTTCAAAAGAAACTCCCCGGGCTCTTTGGCACAGGTAAAATACACAGTGGTGACCGCATGTAGTGGAAAGGTTATCTTGCACTTGTTTGATGTTGTAGTAGATCTTTGTACCGTTTAGGGTCAAAAAATCTTTAATAGATTTAGGGAAATGTGAAAAACCGGGGGGAAAGCCATAGGAATCAAAAAAAGTTGAGATTTTTCGTCCACCTTCCTGTTCTAATGTCATAGCTAGCCAATGTTCACCAGGCATGTGTTTAGGATGGGTATTGACAATAAACATTGCAGGCCTCTCAGGCCATATCTCAATAGGTAATTCATCACAAGCCAACACTCCACAAAATTGTTTTCCAATCAAGCGGCTCATGAGCCCGTCCAACTCTTGGGTATTCATGTCTTTGTTCAAAGGTCCTTAATAATAATCCACTAAGACCTGTCTTCGGGCATTCACTTCCAAGATTGAATCAGAGCATGCGTAAACAATCATGCTAACTGTACAGGCTAAAGGTGTACGGAAACGCATTTCCAGCCTGAGGTTACCTTGGGACACCACAGACAGATTTCCTGAGGTGTCATCATCAGGTGATAAATTGAAAGCATACAATGTGTAACCCTCTGCAAAATCATTTCTGTCAATAGGTAAAGAGAGATCTTTTAGATGTCGCCCTGTAGCCAGGAATAGATTGTAAAATTCTCGCACAGATATGTTGTTATTAAATTGTGGTTGGAAAGCCTTCGCCGGAACCTGACGTCCGTCCTGACAGAGCGCTACATACTCTGCATTGAAGTGCTGAAAATTAAAGGGGTTTTTATCTAAACTGCCCGTATTAGAGGCGTGATCAACCAGACCTATAACCACATATCTAGGTAAAGGGCCTAGAAATAGGTTTTCTTGACTGCAGATTCTACTGCCCACAGGTATGCTAAAGGTTTTCATGGTAATTCTTTGGAGAGGGTAAAGGGCATTTCCTTTCATCAAAGCATGTGAGTGACCCAGGCGCACGGCCGGAGATACAGATACTTTTTTAATAAAAAGGGTTGCCCCCAACACTTTCAAACTAAAATCCCCGTCTTGGGGAGACATCAGGCAAAAATCATCCTTGGCCCTGGTTAATTTTAATCTTAAATCAACCGAATTTAAGAGTAACCGTTCTTGAAAGAAAATGTCAGAGTGTATAGGGCCTAGCAAATGAAACTCTCGAGATTCGGCGCAGTAGCGAGCTCGTGCCGCTAGTCCTTTGTTTGCACCGGTGGAAGGGTCTGTCGATTCCATAGAGGCTCCTGCAGTATCCTTGCTAAACAGCCCGGCGCTAAATTGGGTTTTGAGAGTGTCTTCGGAGTAGTTTAGTAAACACTCCATGATGGCTCTATAAGGGTATGTAGCGCTGCTTTGACTGATTAGGCGTTCACCCAAAGTCACATCAACTTGGGAGAAAATGGTGGCCAAGGGGTAATTAATGAGACTCACTTTGGCATCGTCTGCAATATTAGACCCATCTCTTTTGGTCACTTTTAGACGTAAATGCACCAAGGTGTTGTTGAGGTCCAGATAGTTGTCACCATGGCCTGGTATGAAAAATTCGATAGGCCCGTTATCGGTAATAGCAGAGAGAGGGGCTATCTCCACATAACTGGATCTATCTATTGAATGCTGCGTTAACGGTGCCGTGAAAAGATCAAGTTCTGTCTTTATAGCTTCAGAGGACATTCGATGTAAAAGAGCCATGTCACTTATTCTTTTAGAAAATACTTCCTAGTATTCTTTTAGCCTGTTTTGGTACAGACCTCCTCACTTTACCCCGTCTTTGACTTACTGAGGTTCTTTTAACAGTTAACCGCCGCTTTTTAGGTGCCGGCCTACGCCTTAAACCAGGGGGTCTCTTTTTTGGCCTTCGAGACAATATCATAAGCCCCGAGCCTTCTTGATGCTCCACCTCTGGTGACGCCCTTCGGGTCATAGCATTGGCTACAACCTCACTTACTATATTTTTAGCCGCTGATTTTAAATGTGGTTTGGCTATGCTGAAGCCTCTCTTCATAAACGGTAAAACCATCCTGAAGAGGTTACGGAATATACCTCCTATCCCCGAACCATACATTGTCGGCGCTCCATGATATCCTGGTAGTCCATTACCCACTTGATCCACATAGTATGAAACATAACGGTTAGGGTCGAGCTGATGGTGCTCCATAACACTTTTATTTGTATTATGTTTATAAATATAATACAGCTATTATATATGTAGAGAGGTTTTGGTGGGTCTAAAGTGGAGTTTTACAATCGTTTTACCATAAGTAAATTCAATGTTTTCGTTCTGATCCGTTTTAAGCTCAACCAGAATGTTTTCAATATAGTTCTTGCTGACATGTACGTAGTGCGGCTTGTCATAATTGACAGTGACGATGTCCCCATCCTTGCCGTCTATATGAACTGTTCGCAGGAGGGGCACACAGCTGTCTCCGACCCTTTGATAGGTTATGATGTCGGTATAGACAAATATGTTGTAAAAGCCTGCATGTATATCCGCAGGGAATGGGAATAATTTATCGTTCACATACGTCCATTTATTGGGACCCATCCCCAACATGTAGGATAAATTACCGCTGGTCTTTATACCTCCGTTAGCAGGCCCTGAGATTTGTATCCTTTTATGGATTGGATTGTAGAATAGGAATATTTCCATCTTGTTCAGGGTTAGGTGTTCATTCAACTCTGAGACGATCCTGTCGACGGTTCTATAGAAACCTTTTTTAAGCTTAATAAGTTTCGCAGGTTCCGAGAACCTTTTGCAATAAAAATCACGGTCCTTAGCTTTGATATTATACCAACTATGGGGGTATGTAATCTCGCTGAGACCTACTTCCCAAGCCTCTGATAACTCTATAGGCTTTGGAAAATTGGTTGTATACTTCGAACTCTGATTATTACGATATATCTGTGCCGACGCATTACTGGGGAGAGTCAGGTAGAAGCCGCTGTGTTCCATGATGCCCAACTGTGTACACGCGAATGATGCGCTAGTTATCATGACTAGGGGTTTAAATTAAGCCCCGTTGCCTCCACCACATCCTGCTCCAATACCCAACTGTTGAACTTTTGAGGCCAGTTTTTCCAGCGGACCAGTAACCATTTTTTTCCCTTTTCTCTCTTCTGATCTAGAATCTCCTCCACGTGAAAGACTTTGTCTTTACCCAACTGGACCTTCTGTAATTCCTTCTCATAAAAAGATCCCTCTATAAGATCCCCGTCATAATCTTTTAATTTGTAGACCGGCGGAATGCGTGGCAGACATTCGGTAACGGTAAACAACTCCGAGCTAAAGCCTTGTTCGTATTTTTTGTCGAAAACACCCCTCAACTTTGATATACGCACCAAGTCACCCACTAGGAATTTAAAAGTCATTTTTTTCTTACGGCGAAGTGGGAACAAACCATACATATTTTTAAAGACTTGAAAAGAGTTTTCCGAAGAGACCTCCGAGGGCTTCATACGTATAGTCTTATGGTAGCTGTGGTTGTACCCGTTTACTAAATCCTGAACTATGTCTGTATATCGGTTGGTGTTGTGAGCTGTAAAATAGCGCCACATCCGCTCTTTCAAAGTCCTATTAAAGCGTTCCACAACCGAAGCTTTCAAATCAGAGCCTGTAGCAAAATGTACTATATTATACTTATTCATTAGCTTCTGAAATGTTTTATTAAAAAATTCTTTTCCGCCATCCGTCTGCACTTTCTTGGGTGCGCCTCCTGCCTTCAAGATCGATTCAAAGGCCCTGGTCACCTCTGCCCCGCTCTTATTTTTTAACACCCTTACATAGGCTAATTTAGAGAAAATATCTATAACCGTTAGCATGTAGCGATTTCCATCATTTTTATCGGCAAGGGACTGCATGTCACATAGATCCGCCTGAAATTGGGATAATGGATGCGTAGAAAAAACTCTATTTCTTGGAAAATGTTTTCTTACAGGTTTATGTAGAGTGTAGGCATCTTGCTCTGATAACCATTCATTCACTTTAGCATCGCTTAACAGACTACCTGTTTCTTCGACTATAGCTCTCTGTAAACGCTCTTTACCCCCATAAGACCCGGGGTTAGAGGGATTATAATATATGTTTTTCAACAGCTGCTCAGCCATCCTTCTTGCCTCTCTGAGGTACAATAACTGTAATGAGCCACTTTCATATAACGACAACATTTCAGTTTGTGAATTTTTATTTTAAGAATGCAACAATTATTACGTATACAGACAATTCAGGATTTGTTGCAAGATACAAGTCCCCGTTTTCTCAACAATCACAGCATGCAACACCCTGTATATATTGTTTAGATTTACAGGTTTGTTTCGCTGAATTTTTAAAACACACACGTCTGATATATAAGTATATAAACAACAAATATGATACACATTCACATTAAAGGGTGGTTCAAACAAATAATGTAAAATCTTAGCCAAAGTTATTTCTAGACTCTTCAGAATCCTCAACAAGCCTTGATACCATATGTGACCATTGTAAACTCTCGCCCGTATGTCGGACATGTTTCATGATTTGCTCCATTTTTAACACACGCTCTACAATAACCCCTGTATTGTGGGTTGTGTAGAACTTTACATTGTTCACTTTATTTTCAATAATCTGATGCATAACATTTGTAAGGTCTCTCAAAAGAAAAAATGTATTTATTCGCTCAAACATCGTAGACACATAGTTACCCATAGCTCTAAATAAACAAAATGTCACTCGGTCTCTTGGGATTTATTGAGCCAGAAAAGCATCACATCAGCCACCACAGCTTCCCTGTATTTGTTGTCGTCCACCAGGGTGTGTCGGATTTCTTTGAGTTTCTCATGGATGAAGATGGCCTCCTTCAGTTCATGTAGGAAGGCTTCGGTTACCCCGTAAACTCTAGGGATAGACGGCGCAATACCCATAGACTCCAGGGCGATGACCAGCGCTGGTATAAAACGGCAGGACCACAGTCTTTTCACCAGCTCCTCAAAATGATTGAAAAAGTAGTATCTAGGAGGGTCGTAGAGGCAAGGATGACGACGCTGGCTGGGATGATTGATCTCACAGCCGATGCATTTTTCTCGTATATATTCGCCAATCACCACGTTTAAAAGTGTAGCTACAGAGGCCTTGATTGTATCCACAAAAATAGTACTGGCCACCCCATCAAACACATCCTCAGGCTGGGTAAATGTCGGGGGTGTCACGGGTCTTGCCAGGGGTGCGTAGAGTGTAGGGCTTCGTGGCATAGAGTCTTTAGTGTCGGGCCCCCATGACGTAGTGGCTTCCTCGTAGATGGTCTGGAGATCCATGGTGTATGCTGAAATGAAGAACTGGCTGCTTTTTTCTTTTTATTGTAGAACAAGGCCATTGGGTATCTGGGGGGGCGGGGTTAAAGCATCCGCTTACTTAGTTTTCTTCTGACGCTGTATCTTCTTGAGGCTCTTTTGCATCGTAATCTTTACGATTCGTATATATTATGCACTTCTTTAAATGAACAAGGCTCTGACGCTGTTGGCTCTGTACAAAGAGAGCATCCAACGGTTGCAACATTTTCAATTCCAGTACATCCCAACTCTTAAAAGGAATAAGCAGACGCAGTCGGGTATCCCCAGTCAGGCCACCACCCCTAAGGTTGTGGTTTCGGATTGCCTCGGTGCCGATATAGAACTCCACGCTGCCGCACGGTCGGCCATTCTTTCTTTGTATTTTCACCCTGTGAAATATTTGTCCTGAGGAGTCAGGGGTACCTTCCCAACGGGTCTCGTGGCCCGTGAACACACTATACCCCTTGGTGATAAGGCTCAGTTCAGGACACACAACCTTGCGAAAAACCGACCAGTCTTCAACACCATATTCCAAGCCTACAGTCTGGTCTGTATATTCTTCTCCTTCATCTACCGTATAGAGGGTCACTCTACAGGCCAGGTAATCAAACCGATACCCCCACTGCTGGCCATTAGACATCAACACTTGATCTGTCAGAGCATTTGCTGGCGGTATTTGGGTTCTATACACATTTAAAAAACGTTTTTTTGGCGCATCATATATTGCTGGTTGATACTTTGCCCTTGCTCTATGGGCAACCCGAAGGCCTGTTTCAGTTGTTACCGTCATCACTGCTTTGGTACCGATCCCAAATTCCATGGTTATTCTTAAGATCTTGTGCACTCTTAAACAGGTATTGTTCAGCGGCTTTATAAGGGGCCTTAACCAACCCAAACCGTGAGAAACAGTAACAGGTTGACCTGACACATGGTCACTTACTCAACCCCACCAACCCCCCTGGGCATGCACCCTTCTACATGACATAGGGTCATAAATCATTACATAGGGTCATAAATCAGGCTTGGGTCATCAATCATTAACGGCCTGTCAAATGGACCCTTACTCACCCCATAGCCCCCACCTAACCAGGCTTGCCTGACCAGAAGACATGCACACGTCATCACTACATAGGGTTCACATAGAGTTCACATAGGTTCACATAGGGTCATCAATCAAAATTTTGACACGTGACATCTACTTTAATCTCTCTAAGGCACACCTGTTAATTGAAATGCATTCCAGGTGACTACCTCATGAAGCTGGTTGAGAGAATTCCAAGAGTGTGTAAAGCGGACTGTCATACAGTACTCACTTCTAGTTTGTTGTCCTAGGCTACCTGGCTAAAACGCCTGCTCGCTAGCCTAACTTCTTTTCATGGGCAATGATGAGCCAGCTAGTTAACATCAGCCTACTAGATCTAGCTACATATTGAACTTCCATCCTCTCAAGCCAGGGGCACAATGTGTGAATTTATGGTTGGATCAGAATCACCATTGTGATCATCGGCCAGTACAGAGAAGTCCAAATCCCTATCTCCATCCATGGCTAATTCATAAAACGTCACCGAAGGATAACAACACAACGTGATGCAGCAATCAAAACAAATTCTCTCAATGATGTTTGGCTCTTGATGTTAAACTGGTTTCCTTTACACTTTTTTTTTGGTGCGCCAGGACCATTCACAGTTTAGCTCAATGCTGATTGGCTATTATTTTTTTTATCAAGGGAGGTCAAGTGTTCACTCGCTTTCCTTGCATTCAATGCTAAGGGTGGCGACAATGCCATACTCTTTTTGACCAGACAGCATCGGATAGGTGAGCTACGCATAGAGAGACAGAGGGGCAGTGTTTCGCTCACTCAAATGCTTTCTCCTGTGAGAAAGTCGTGGCCAAAAGTTGAGATGACACAAATATTAATTTTCACAAAGTCTGCTGCCTCAGTTTGTATGATGGCAATTTGCATATACTCCAGAATGTTATGATGAGTGATCAGATGAATTGCAATTAATTGCAAAGTCCGCCATGCAAATGAACTGAATCACCCCCCCCCAAAAAAAATCCGCTGCATTTCAGCCCTGCCACAAAAGGACCAGCTGACATCATGTCAGTGATTCTCTCGTTAACACAAGTGTGAGTGTTGACGAGGACAAAGCTGGAGATCACTGTCATGCTGATTGAGGTCGAATAACAGACTGAAAGCTTCAAAAGGAGGATGGTGCTTGGAATCATTGTTCTTCTTCTGTCAACCATGGTTACCTTCAAGGAAACATGTGCCATCATCATTGCTTTGCACAAAAATACTTTAAAGGAGAGTGGTTCAATTGTTGTGAAGAAGGCTTCAGGGCGCCCAAGACAACACATACAGTGAGCAACTTCTCCCAACCATCCAGGAACAGTTTGGTAACGAACAATGCCTTTTCCAGCATGATGGAGCACCTTGCCATAAGGCAAAAGTGATAACTAAGTGGCTCAGGGAACAAAACATCGATATTTTGGGTCCATGGCCAGGAAACTCCCCAGACCTTAATCCCATTGAGAACTTGTGGTCAATCCTCAAGAGGCAGGTGGACAAACACAACCCCACAAATTCTGACAAACTTTATTATGCAAGAATGGGCTGCCATCAGTCAGGATGTTGCCCAGAAGTTAATTGACAGCATGCCAGGGCGGATTGCAGAGGTCTTGAAAAGAAGGGTCAACACTAAAAATATTGACTCTTTGCATCAACTTCATGTATTTGTCCATAAAAGCCTTTGACACGTATGAAATGCTTGTAATTATACTTCAGTATTCCATAGTAACATCTGACAAAAATATCTAAAGACACTGAGGCAGCAGACTTTGTGAAAATGTATATTTGTGTCATTCTCAAAACTTTTGGCCACGACTGTACATTCAGACTTGTGAATTGAAGGAAAATTATGAAACACAGAGACGAAAGATAAATGATTTCGTTTTTTTCTTGGTAAATGTTTTGGGGAAGCCTGGCTTCCCTTGGCATCCATGAATACATGCCACTGACAGGCTTATATGTTGTTTTGGACTGTTGTTTAAGATATTTGATGTTATTGTTGCAAACACAATTATTCTGACAGTCTGGGAGTAAAAGTATAACCGGTTACCTTATAAAGTGGTGGAATTTTCTTTGAAATATGTTTTATTTTTAACACTTGACCTCAGAAGGCAATTAGCTGTGGTTTTATGATATAACCTCTGTGTGGTATTGTATTTGTTAGGCTTGTGTTCCACACACTATCAAAACCAGTTTATTTTACAAAGATTATGACAGGTTTTTTTTTTATTGCTAATTTGAAGGCTACTGAGTCAATATTTATTTCAACATACACACACTAATTATACATTTCTTCAATGTGATGCATAGAGTATTCATTATTATGTATAGTGTGTTGAAGGCAATTAGCTATGCTTGTATGATTTGTTAATGATGTTACAAAGTGTGAATTGACAGGTCTGGCTAGGGTCACCAAGTGTCCAGTAGAGGGTGCAGCTACTCCAGGAATCCACTGAGGTGAAGCTTAGCCTCCTGGCTTCATTACCCATGAAGCCAATGCAGTAAAAAACAAAACACTAATCTGATCAAGCTTTCCTGTCAATTCAATTCTGGTCTGTATCGGCAAGTATCCCCCGCAAATGACATGTTAAAAAAGACAAACATGTGAAGCTATATAATCAAAACTGTGATGAACTTGTGATTGTTGCAAAATGTGTTGTTTACTTTGTTGTTTTATGTTGCTAGCATGCTAGCTAGTAGTAATCGTTTTGCTGATGCTAGCCACCATAGTAACTGATCTTGTTATTTGGGCTTGCTAGCCCAATAATATATATCCGAGGACTGCAGTAACTACTGTTAAGGGTTGCTTGCGTCAATCGAATCAGGTATCAGGATAAATATGACACTGAGTCACCGATTGTATACTATGTATTTTTTATTAGCTAAGCAATAAGTGGTAAATGCAATTTTCGTATATACGGGTCCGCTGTAACACCACGCAGGGTAGAACCGAGAACTGGCCAACACCCTAAAGATATCTTCTGACAATACTCTGACAGTAGTAGTTCCTGCTTCCGAGCCGGCCTGTCAGAGTAGAGACTGGGCGTGGTTTAAACTCACTCAGCCTATCGTTGATTGTTGGCCCACGAGCTGGTCCCAGCCCCCTAGGCGCTTCGGCGGTCAGTCGTTGTAGTTGTGTAGAATATCTATGCGCTCATACTCTTGATACAGTTATCACACACCTGGCTCCTGTTATCTAACAAAAGACCGTACAGTTCCTGTTTTTATGTTATTCTGTATTTTTCCATCACGAGAAAGGCCCATGGCCCTGAAACTGTTGACAATGTCTCAAGTCAGCTATGTCTCAAGTCACATACACCCACAAAGGACAACAGCAGATAATATTCAATCACATATGATATGGTAACGGGCTATAGTTCATAACACAGAACCGCACACTACGTACACACCACACCAACTACATGCCGTTCCCGCTGGTACTTGTAACAGTACGACACCCATTGGCATTACTACATGCACACTAGCTAGCTAGTACACCCTTGCTAGTAGAACACTAGCTAGCTAGTCCACTTATCCGCTGGAGCCAGACCCTGTTGAACCCAACTCTCGTGTGGCACTACTTGGTAGCCAGCTGGCTTTATTGCTATGTTAAACGTGTTGTTCTAGTGAATGTCTCCAATTCATGACTGTTGAATGTCAAAACGTACTCTGCTAAATCACTGACGGGGAAAAGGTCACTCATCATCCACACAATTCATAATGATCTGACCATCACTTCACTCAAACACATCTTAAAACAGTCAACAGACCCTTTGCCTCTCTGAATAGGGCTACAAGAACCACACCAAATATTTGATTGGATTCTGACTTGGATGTCAATCTGTCAGCAGAGAAAGATGATTATCTTGCGATATCGAATGGTTCTAGCTCTCTAGCTGTTCCCTGGCAGAAACTTTCATTCTGAAATCCTCAGAGTAGAAACCCAAAGCAATTCCAACCGTCTCTGCTCCAGTCATCATTCTGAACCGGTGAGACACACCTGGAATAGATACTCTCAATAAGTCATAATCAAAGATATGAGTATAGAAAATGAGGATAGTCGTTCATAGCAGGTTGTTGGACAAATGTTGTGTAACTACCAGTTTCTTTTGTATCATTTGTTACTGGAGAGCATGATCATTATAATTGTGCAGGCAATAAATGGTGGTACATCACTGAACATTAGCAGTCAATGTCACCTCAACTTCACAATGAATGCATGCTATGTTTTTGATTTAATGAAATTATCTGGAGTTACTAGTTTCAAATATAAAGATACGAATAACCTACTTTAAAGATGCAGATGTTAGACTTGGGTTGATTTGTTTCTCCCATTGCAATGTACTTTAAAACTGACATGCTGATGTAATCATCAGTCAATGATGTTTTGAGCAGAGAAAATAGCAGTGTGTTATTGCAGCTGTAGAGACCAGATGTTTACCCATGCTAAAGACATATCCATATCATCCCGTTCCAAGCACACTGAACACAGAATACTGGTTTCAGATATCCTGTGTTTTTGTACAAGCTTAGCTTATGTTCATGGTTTTATTATGGTTTTCAATGTCACATTCAAATATTAGATGCATAGCTTCAGAGTAGTGGAAAGCATGAGGGACAATTGTTGCCCTTTTCTGGACAGCAAAGTTGATCCACTGGGCACACACTGGTTGAATCAATTTCATAATTTCAATCAAATTATGTTGAATCAACGCGGAATAGATGTTGAATTGACGTCTGTGCCCAGTGGGGAATGTCATGTAGGCCACTGTATGAAAGAAATCTAAGGAGTAATGATCCCCTTATTCACTTGTTGCAGGTGCCGATGGGAACCACTTTTAGACAAAGCAGGGGGTCTGAACCTGCAAAGAGAGCCTCAGATGGAGGGGGCTGGACTGGCCTCACCGAGGGGGAAGTGGACAGCTGTGTTCGCAACCCAACACAGTGTTATGTCTTTGGCTATGCCGGATTGAGTGATATGACAAGCTATTCTATAAAATAATTTCTCTGTAATTAATATTACCTGATTAAGCTAATCAGGTAAATAATTAACTAGGAAGTCGGGGCACTACGAAAGGTATGTTTATAGAGCTGTTATCTTCTGAATAAACTCTTAAAGACTTAGTAATCTTTTACATCAGTAGCAGTTAATATTTAATCGTCACTTTATTTAGTCTCATCTGAGTGTTGTAAATTCTTGGTTATCTTCACGAACTCTGGCTAACAAGTTAAATCAGCAATACAACATTGTTTAATGACTTATTTACTAAATAATCACATATACACAGAATATATCATACTTTGATTACAAATGTCATAAAGGAAAATGTCCCTCACGGACGGAACAGATACGACGACTGGTTACACAAAGAGAGGGTTGGGATAGAATGAAAGAGCGGGAAGACTGAGGAGCAAAAAAGGTTTTTATGCATTCTAAACCGCCCAGTTGAAAAAGGAGAATGTAATAAATATTTACTCTGAGCTGCGCTTCAGTAGCTTGTTTGTAGGTGGCAGGCCGGGTGGTCCAGCATGGATCTCTGAAGACTGTCTAGTGGTGAACTGGAGCGTGGTAGAATGCATACTCTGTCCGTCCTCTCCTAGCCCACGTTTAGCGGGGTCAGAGGGGGTAGCACTTATTTAGTGAATAAGAGTTCAAAGTTCATACCAAGTTGCCATACTTTAAGCTCATGCTATATTCTGGCTGGCATAGTCGAAATTCATTGATGTTCTGTAGGTGTTCTTTAGGTGGCCTTTGTCCTTTCTACGTGGGGACTGCCAGTCCGCACATCCTTGGAACAGGAAGTTACATTTGTCAACAGGTTTATATAGTGGTGAAATAAGGGCGTGTTTCATTGCTTATACAACCCATGTCTGTTCACGTCTGAGTGAGCAGATTCTCTATGATAAACCGTTCTCATTTAAGAAGCTACAATTAAATGTAATCTTTCCACAAATAGTTTCTTATTTAAACATTTAAATTGCACAACAATTCCATGTGAATCTGATATCTAGAATGTGCTACCCCCTCTGACCCCGCTAAACGTGGGCTAGGAGAGGACGGACAGAGTATGCATTCTACCACGCTCGGTTGGATTACCGAAATATGGTTCCGTTTCCCACCTTTTGATTTCCCCAGAATCTCTGTTAACCAAGGGCTTTTCAATATAGTCACATCAGTAGAGTAGAGGGAAAATGGGGGAAAGTATTTATGGGGGACATAAACCTCCCCCGACAGGCCAATGTCATGACAACAGTGACTCAGACAACACTGGACAGCAACAGTAAAGCTGTGTAATGTAACTCAAAAGACCATCACTGACAATGAACATTTGATCAAATCCAGATAATGAATCCGAGATTCCCACCATTTGCTTGAGTAATGTATTGCTACACAAATTTGTTGAAGTTGCGCTCCATTTCAGTAGAGAACTCCAAGCCAGAGTTATCTGGAAACAGGGACACACTGCTGTCAACTGGCGTCTCAGATCTTCATACAAGGTTTGTGTCACATGATCATTTTCCAATTTTACAACACAATAATTACAATTGTGGACAAATAAGTAGTTTATCTATCAGATCCAACAAACCTTACAAGCACGGTTTCCAACATTTGGAGTGACTCTGGTCTGTCGCTCTCGGCTAGACCTGGGCTGGGAGAACTGGATCTACCCAGAGAGTTTCCCCCGTCACCCAGTGTGCAGCCTGCACCCCACAGGCCCACGGTGGGGTGCACACCTTTCCCCACAGGACTCCCCTCCAGAGGTAATGCATGGAACCCTGGCCTCTCAACCAAGAATGTCAAAACTGCACAAAAAAAACCCACATTGAAACGTCATCACACTGCAAAAGCGTTGAAGTGGTAACAGTTGGCATATGATTAAGTTTACAGTCAAATGCACTGTTACACACATCTTGGAGGGAACGCGACACCCTGCTACACTCAACTTCCCGTGGAATTTAAGAGGTATGTGACTGTAGTCACGGGTAAGGATGACAGAGGCAGAGAATATTAACTTTTTCCTTAACAAGGTAAAATGTGTGAAAAAGGGGCTGGACGGAACCAAAGCAAAATAAAGTTAGTTAAGAGTACCCTCGCCTACCCACCTAAACTCCACCTGGCGCGGTAACCAAAATACGGGGTGGTCCGCCCAGGTCTTACCTAGTGTGCATAGACAATACCTACTATGGGTATATGTATGCCCACGGGCCTCTTGCCTAAGCACTCCCAAGGTGCCTTCCCCTTCCGCCCTGGGAACAAATTAAACAGAACAATACAAACTTAAAGTGAATCATTTGAATAATCAAAAACACTGTCCTTTTGGCATACACATACCTCAGCAGGACCAGCTACAAAACCCTTTACCGAAACTTATACAGGACATACAAAGAAGCTCTCTCTCCTATCAAAGGAACACTGGCTTTATCCAGCTGCAGAAGGAGTTTGTAATTGCCGACAGCTGTATCCCCTAAAGGGAGGGCAGGATCAGAGCTCCAATCTGCAATGGGGCCGACCAATCAGCCATCCTGAAACATACACACACACACACACACACACACAAACAAACCCAAAACAGCAGAGAAACTGGGGAACGTCACATGCACATTTTGCAAACACAATGTATATGTGTTTCTAGCTATTCCACCTGATTCCATAGAAGTGGCTCTCTGTGCTTTGTCTGAACAAAGTGATAAAATAGAACTGGACAGATCATACTTCCTGATTACTTCATTGTATTACTATAGTCTTTCATTTCAGATGATCAGCCTCTCTAAAGAAGCATAATGATGTCAATATACTGTATGAGTTTATTGGTCGCATACACAGATTTGCAGATGTTATTGCAGTTGCAGCGATTTGCTTGTGTTTCTAGCTCCAACAGTGCAGTAATACCTAGTGTCGTGGAAGGATCAGAATTTGTTGGTAACATTTGTAAGCTGTTTAATATTCATCAAATGTGTGTAAGTTACTTCTCATCAGAATGGTATTTTTGTGTAATTCTGTGGTGAGGTTGCAGTTATCTGTTCTATGTCAAAACTAAGTTGCATGGGCCGCTGAGAGGGGAGAGGTCAAAGTGTCATCATGTGTAAACATATCTTTCACTCCCTACCTTTTTCCCAGTGGAAAAAGGAGGGTGGCAGTATCTGGAATCATTCTATGCTCCCTCTTATGTTGTTTCTATCTTAACCTATAGCCTCATTCTCCTCTCCGTGAGTTTGTCCAGGAGGTTGTATTTTGAGTTGGTTGTATCCAAATGACAATTTGATATATGCCTGTTGATATGGAGGATTTGGTTTATGGTTCTGGGGTTTGAGTAAGGAGACAAAGCTGAACGATTTATTATGTCTATGCTGTCTGACTATGTGTGTTCTTTGCTATTAAAGGAACTCAGCTGCAATGTGTGGGGGGCTCTCAGAGAATTCATTGAGAGACACTGAATTTATCTGAGAGTCACAGGATTGTGATAGAGCTGATATAATTAAAGATGGACTTTGATAACTAACTCTGACTTGTGTGTGGTTTGCGCTCATGATTTGGTAAATAGAGGAAATTTCCACGACACTAGCAATAACAATATGGGAAAAAACAATACACACGGTAATCCAGAAAAATGATAAAGTTGAAATTAAGAAATATCAGAACGAGCAACGTCAGAGATCGGAATATATATATATATAAATATTTATACACATATGTACATAAATATTTACATACATATAATGGTGTGTAAGACATTATGGACAGTGTATGAATAGAAAAGGTGTGTACAGCAGTAGGTATATAGGATGAACCTTGACTAGAATACAGTACATACATATAAATTGGGTAAAACAGTATGTAATATAATTAAAGTGACCAGTGTCCAGTGACTATGTACATAGGGCAGCAGTCTCTAAGGCAGAGTACCGGGTGGTATCCGGCTAGAACAGTGACTAAGGTTCAGGGCAGGGTACTGGGCGGAGGCCGGCTAGTGGTGGCTGTTTAACAGTCTGATATGGCCTGGACATAGAAGCTGTTTCTCAGTCTCTAGATTCCAGCTTTAATGCACCTGTACTGTCTCCACCGTCTAGATGGTAGCGGGGTGAACAGGCCGTGACTTGGGTGGCTGAGGTCCTTGATGATCTTCTTGGCCTTCCTGTGACACCAGGTGCTGTAGATGTCCTGGAGGGCAGGCAGTGTGCTCCCGGTGAACAAGGAGTACAGGAGGGGGTTGAGCACGCACCCCTACCTCCTGTGTTGAGGATTAGCGTGGCAGAGGTGTTGTAGCCTAACTTCACCACTTGGGGTTGGCCCGTCAGGAAGTCCAGGACCCAGTTGCACAGGGAGGGGTTCAGAGCCAGGGCCCTGAGTACTACGGGGCGATAGTAATTTAGTTCAGTTACCTTCGCTTTCTTGGGTAAAGGAACCATGGTGGATATCTTAAAGCAAGTTGGAACAACAGACTGGGAAATGGAGAGATTGAATATGGTTGTAAACTTTTCAAACTGTGATCTGATGGTTACTTACAGTTCAGTGACCTTTCCTTTTTTTAGGTTTCCTGCTGCAAACCTGCATCCTGATAACTGGTGCCAGGTTTTACCTGGATGACTTCAACACACTAGTCATCTCCTCTGTGTATCTGACCCAGGACTACAGCTGGACACCACAGATCAACCCCCATTACCCTACTTACTAAACATATCCATTCTCCAAGTATTCAATACTATGGTATGTAAATGTTCTGTAAATAGGACCTACTTCATTGTGTATGGTCCTGCTCACATAACTGACGTTGCAAATGAAAACATAGGGTTACTTTGAATGAGGTGTTACTTTTAATGTCTGTTGTTGCTGATCAAGTTTTGGGGGATTTCTTATAACTATAATCACCATATTGTTATTCATGGAATAGACCTACTTTAATGTATAGTTATTGGGGCTGACATGCAAAGCATCATTGTGGTTGTGTCAAAATAGCTTCATTATATTGTGTAAAAAGTATTTTATTCTGTGTAACGTTGCATCCTTCATGTACCTAAATACAGTGCATTCAGAAAGTATTCAGACCCCTTGATTCTTTCTACATTTTGTTACGTTACAGCCTTATTCTAAAACTGATTTACACGCAATACCCTACAATGACAAAGCAAAAACAGGTTTTTAGACATTGTTTCAAATGTATTCCAAATATAAAAACGGATATATCACATTTACATAAGATTTCAGGCCCTTTACTCAGTACTTTGTTGAATCACGTTTGGCAGCGATTACAGCCTTGCGTCTTCTTGGGTATGAAGCTACATGTTTGGCACACCTGTATTTGGGGAGTTTCTCCCATTCTTCTCTGCAATTCCTCTCAAGCTCTGTCAGGTTGGATGGGGAGCGTCGCTGCACAGCTATTTTCGGGTCTCGCCAGAGATGTTCGGCCGGGTTCAAGTCCGGGTTCTGGCTAGGCCACTCAAGGACATTCAGGACATTGTGTGCTTAGGGTCGTTGTCCTGTTGGAAGGTGAACCTTCGCCCCCAGTCTGAGGTCATGAGCACTCTGGAGCAGGATTTCATCAAGGATCTCTCTATACTTTGATCTGTTCATATTTCCCATTCCCCACAGCATGATGCTGCTACCACCATGCTTCATAGTAGGTACAGTGTCAGGTTTCCTCCAGATGTGACGCTTGGCATTCAGGCCAAAGTGTTCAATCTTGGTTTCATCAGACCAGAGAATATTGTGCTTTAGGTCCCTTTTGGCAAACTCCTACCTTCTGGTTGCAAATGAAGGCTACCCAGCAATGGGTTTACCATGCTGTTTCCTTTACTTCTAGCATGCAAGGTTCATCTGGAACCTGCACGGGTTTGATAGCACTCAGTTTTTCATACATTTTTTATTCAAGTGCCATTTTAGGTCTCTTCCTACAGTTTCTATGGTAGTGTTGCAATAGTGCCTGATTTCAGATCTCATTTTGGGTTAGACAGTTGGCTCTGAGTACGGGTTTACTACAGACGCTACCTATCCGTATACCTTTGGGGAGACTGTCAGACTAGTAGTCCACAGTTCATAGTTTTTTTACTTTACGGATAATAATTGGTGAATCTTTAGTGGGCCTCAACCTCATAGACCTAGCGTCAGCATGTAACATACTAGGCGAATCACATGAGTCAGGCACTACTATGCTGAGTTGCATCCTCATGTGCCATCTTTTCCCGTTATATCCAATCAGCACAACTGTTCATTGCAACACAATGTTTAATCTCTCCACTAAGCTACTTGCTATGTCCTATTTTCCAGTATATGCTCACAGCTTCAGACGAGTGTGCAAAGCCGTCATCAAGGCAAAGGGTGGCTACTTTGAAGAATCTAAAATATAAAGTGATTTGTTTGACACTTTTTTGGTTACTACATGATTCGATATGTGTGATTTCATAGTTTTGATGTCTTCACTAATATTCTATAATGTAGAAAATAGCCCAAATGAAGAAAAAATCATTGATTGAGTGGGTGTGTCCAAACTTTTGACTGGTACTGTATATATTTCTCACACTGACTGACTCACCCAATTCTCCCCCGGATATGGAGAAGTCTCTGTCCAAAATGACTCACTTCTGGACCCTCTGGGTGTTGGAGTTGGCCTTAGCTCTATGCCCTCCTGGATGGCCTTGTAAACAGCTGGCTCCTTACTGGCTATAATCTCAGAGGCCTTGGTTTCCATGACACCACGCTGCTGGCAGAACGCCAAGGCCTCTGGGGTCAGCTCGTCCGTCGTATAACCGTTGTCGTTGACTACACACTACGGAGGGAGAGTGGGGCCAAAGGTTAGGAGTGATCCAGGAGTCTTTCTGAACAGAGCCTGGTTCCAGAGCTGTTTGTGCTGTATAATTCTATTTGAATTGCTTAATAATTCTAAAGTATACCAATGAACATAGGAGTTGGCAATACAGTCCACAACTAATGTTTGAAGTCTTACTTTGAGTGTGAGCATCATAGAGAGGAATTTGAGCTTGTCTCCGAGCAACATGGCGTTGCTGATGATGGCGGTCTCTGCTTTCACTGCATCCTCAATGGGCACAGGTGGAATATTCTCTCCTCCTGCTGTTATGATCAGCTCTGCAGGACAAGATATGTCATACTTAGCTAGATATTTAGATCATAGATCTACATGATGTTCAATGATGATTATCTTGTATATCCAGGCTCAAGGTAGGAGATACCCTTAGGCACAGACTTAGGATCAGGGGAAGGTACACAAAGGAAACAGCATCTTTCTCACATCAACACCCAACACTGGCAGCCATGTTGTGTAATGGCTATATACAGTACTGTACATCTAGAAAACAAACTAGAAATAAGTACTATACCCTTTATCCTCCCTGTGATGAACAGGATGTCGTCCTTTTCGTTCTTGCCCAGGTCTCCAGAGTGCAGCCAGCCCTCCTGGTCCAAGGCCTCATGAACGCCCCCAGAAACAGATCTCACCATTCCCATCCTCGTCTGGCTTGTCCAACTTTGTCTGGCAGCCATTCACCACCTTTCCACAGCTGAGGACAACATCAAGATATTCTTGGTGTGGACAGTTTGCTGTCAACTCTTTCTACGGTGAGACCGCAAAGCAAGAATGTATTAAATGTCACTTTTATATCTGATGGCTTATCGGTATCAATTCATGTTTTGCTATCACAGTGCTAGCTTTGTCAACCACAAATTAATGAATGTAAACAGTCATTAAAAATAGTCAGTGGACATCCTAGTTTTCCAGTTGCTGACCTCATCATCTCGAAGTTATTCTCCCAGGAGATGGTGTGAGGGCCGGTGCTTTCACTCATCCCATACAGCTCATACAAGGGGAGGCGAAGGCTCATGAAATACTCCAGGGTCTCCCTGGTGATGGGTGCGGCCCCTGTTAAGCAGTTCCTGCAGCGGTCCAGGCCCATGGCCCAGTGAACCTTCTTAAAAACCAGGTTGTTTGCCAGCATGAAGCCCCAGGGCAACAATATTTGTATTTGTTTAACACTTTTTTAGATTCCATATGTTTTATTTCATAGTTTTGATGTCTTCACTATTATTCTACAATGTAGAAAATAGTACAAATAAAGAAAAACCCTTAAATGAGTAGGTGTATCCAAACTTTTGACTGGTACTGTTTATCTTACATCATCCAGAAAACAGTCGCTTTCAAAATATTGATTTAATTGCTTATTGAGGTAAAACAGAATACAATATGGAATTTTATTGAATAGTTTGGGGTAAGCCTCATCCTCGAGGAATGCTGGCTTTGAGGGGCATTTCTTGGAGACAAGGCCTACCCCAAACTATTCAATAAAATTACGTATTGTTTTCTGTCTCTGTTGTCATTCAGTTAAGCTTGTACTCACTTGAACTCGGGTTGTAAACAAACTTCTGCAATTCAGGTTTAGGCTACAGAATCAAAAGTCATTCAGATAATTCTGATGCTTGTCTATTTTACATTTTGAGACCAACGTTATAAACCCAACTTTTGGAGAAAATTAGGCTACTAGAACTTCTGTAAATGGGTCATTCTACAAAAATGTCACGGGTTTAATATATTGTAGAACATTATCTGTACCATGAAACTGGCTTGTACCTGAGTCTTGGTTTAGTGACATATTTTGAGTTTAAAAAAAGATCTCCCACATTAAATGTTAAAATGCAAAAGCAAATATTAGCATTATTTAGTGGGTTACATAAAGGCCCAATGCAGACGTTATCTCAGTATCAAATCATTTCTGGGTAACAATCAAGTAATTTACTGCGATTGTTCGCAGTCAAAAATAAACAAATTCCCAGCTAGCACAATGTTCTGAGAACCATGTTTCTTAGAGCTTAGTGAGAGCTTGGTTTTCCTATGATTATTTTGCATTCAACCTTCCCACAATGTTCTGGGAAAGGTATAGGATACTCAGCTAGCACATGACATTCTGAGAACCATGTTTCTTAGATGGGGATTTCAGTACTTCAGCATAACGTTTTCTACAGGTTTCATCATGGTTATATTTAAAGTCATGTTCTCAGAACATTAAGAGAACTTTCCATAAAGACCACAAGAAAACAGTAAGGTTCAAAGAACGTTCTATGAATGTTATTTAAAAACATACATTCTGTTCTCAGCGTCAACAAAACTCAGGTTCAGGTGTGTTGGCCGTGCCCACTAATTGGCCACATCTGATCTTAATGAGTGCTTGTTTCCTTTGAAATGGGGTCTATTTGAATAGACTAAAATGAACAGCTTTGGTGCAGTGGACTAATTCCAAATGATAGAAAACAGATCGTAGGTTTGACTCAAACTGATGCTGTGGCATATATATATATTCTTTATTTTTGCATGTTTAATGCTTAAGCAGATTCATTTTCATGTGTCCTATCTGTGCTTGGAGTTCAAAACAGTTAACCTAAAATAAGCTAGCAGTGTTACTAAAAGTCGTATTGAAACATATAAAAAAACATATGAACTCAGCAAAAAAGAAACGTCTCTTTTTCAGGACCTTGTCTTCAAAGACAATTCGTAAAATCCAAATAACTTCACAGATCTTCATTGCAAAGGGTTTAAACACTGTTTCCCATGCTTGTTCAATGAGCCATAAACAATTAATGAACATGCACCTGTGGAACAGTCGTTAAGATACTAACAGCTTACAGACAGTAGGCAATTAAGGTCACAGTTATGAAAACTTAGGACACTAAAGAGTTCTTTCTACTGACTCAAAACCACCAAAAGAAAGATGCCCAGGGCCCCTGCTCATCAGCGTGAACGTGCCTTATGCAAGCTGCAAGGAGGCATGAGGACTGCAGATGTGGCCAGGGCAATAAATTGCAATGTCTATACTGTGAGATTCCCAAGACAGCGCTACAGGGAGACAGGACGGACAGCTGATCGTACTCACAGTGGCAGACCACGTGTAACAACACCTGCGCAGGATCGGTACATCCGAACATCACACCTGCGGGACAGGTACAGGATGGCAACAACTGCCTGAGTTACACAAGGAATGCACAATCCCTCCATCAGTGCTCAGACTGAGAAAGGCTGGACTGAGGGCTTGTAGGCCTGTTGTAAGGCAGGTCCTCACCAGACATCACCGGCAACAACGTCGT
The DNA here is from genome assembly GCF_002021735.2 of Oncorhynchus kisutch. Taxonomy (NCBI): domain Eukaryota; kingdom Metazoa; phylum Chordata; class Actinopteri; order Salmoniformes; family Salmonidae; genus Oncorhynchus; species Oncorhynchus kisutch. The sequence goes on along the minus strand of NC_034181.2, from coordinate 37,856,790 downwards.
CCATGGGCACAAACCCACCGTTGCTGGACCAGACAGGACTGGCAAAAAGCGCTGTTCACTGACGAGTCGCGGTTTTGTCTCGCCAGCGGTGATGGTCGGATTTGTGTTTATCGTCGAAGGTATGAGCGTTACACCGAGGCCTGTACTCTGGATTGATTTGGAGGTGGAGGGTCCGTCATGGTCTGGGGCGGTGTGTCACAGCATCATCGGACCGAGCTTGTTGTCATTGCAGGCAATCTAAATGCTGTGCTTTACAGGGAAGACATCCTCCTCACTCATGTGCTACCCTTCCTGCAGGCTCATCCTGATATGACCCTCCAGCATGACAATGCCACCAGCCATACTGCTCGTTCTGTGCGTGATGTCCTGCAAGTCAGGAATGTCAGTGTTCTGCCATGGCCAGCGAAGAGCCCTGATCTCAATCGCATTGAGCACGTCTGGGACCTGTTGGACCAGAGGGTGAGGGCTAGGGCCATTTCCCCGAGAAATGTCCGGGAACTTGCAGGTGCCTTGGTGGAAGAGTGGGGTAACATCTCACAGCAAGAACTGTCAAATCTGGTGCAGTCCATGAGGAGGAGATGCACTGCAGTACTTAATGCAGCTGGTGGCCACACCAGATACTGACTGTTACTTTTGATTTTGACCCCCCTTTGTTCAGGGATACATTATTCCATTTTTGTTAGTCACGTCTGTGGAACTTGTTCAGTTTATGTTTCAGTTGAGTCTTGTTCTGTTCATACAAATATTTACACATGTTAAGTTCGCTGAAAATAAACGCAGTAGACAGTGAGAGGACGTTTCTTTTTTTTCTGAGTTTAGTTGCCTTGAACGTAACTCGTCAAACATGCTCCAGCTGCTACTAACTGCTAATCAGCTTCCACACCTGTTCTCACTCTCCTTAATCACCACTACCACCCTACTTAAACCTGTCCAAACAAGTCATTTCATCATCTCAGCCTAATGACGACTGCATGATGATGAACCACACCCTACCGAGTCAACCCCTCCAGTTCCTTCATCTGCACCCCTTGGCTTCATACGGTCCATTCTCATGTCCCCACTGAATCCTTGTTCTCACATCCATTTCCTCAATAAATATTTATTTTGCAAAGTGTCATGCTGTTTTTGGATCCACTGGACAGACAGGGCAGTATCTGGTGAACCAGGCTCTACAGCAGGGTCACTGCCATTGTCGGGAACCCAGGGACATTGACAGTGCAACATGAGAAATTAAAGGCAAATAAAGTAATGAGCTGTTAGTTACTAGTTACTCCATGTTACCCAAATGTACTTACGCTGGATTCAACGAAATGTTTCAATGTTTTAATTCACACAATTAATAAATGTGTGATGTGGAGATGTGCAGCATAGATGGTTTATTTGACCCTATAAAGACAAAAGCTACATTTGGGTGACTTGAATTAAGCAAACATGTGAAATGGTAGAATGAGTCATTGAAGGTATAGGGCTAGGGTGTCAAACATACGAATCAATCAATCCAAAACTGTCATAAATGATTGTTACAAAAATAAAGTTGCACACTCTAAATATGTTCCCAACAATTTAATGGGTATAACCACGCAGTGCCTTCTTCAGATTTATAATTATTTTAATACAGTTTAGTTACTTTAGTCAAAAAAATGGGTGTGCATCAGCATATTATTCTTAATTGGATCAGTGATTGTTGCCACATGGGGGCATTACAGTATCATCAACTGTAACTAATGTGTGTGTATAACTTTTTCATATGGTGTAAAAAGAAATGTTCCATTTTGTAGTTATTCATTAACGATAGTCAGATATTATTGATTCAATGATTAATTGAATACTGTAATACGTAAACACATTTTGAACATAATAATGAACCCATGTTAACCGAAGTAGGTCAGCATTCTGCTGCGTGTCGTTGACAATGGGTTCCCGGTGCAGGTGTGAATGTTGGCCAATAAGGAGCTCATTGCTCTCTCAATGGATCATTTGATTGACCCATTACATAAAATCATCTCTTTGGGGATTAGCCTTATATTCAACCTCAGAAATGGCAGTTGCCTATCTTGCTGCAAGCACATAAGGGATTTAACTCCGTACAATCAGTATGCAGCCATCAGCCATCTTTCCCCACAAATAAAATGCTAAATTACTTTGACCAGTCGTTGATTTGATCAATAAGTCTGTTAAAATGTTGTTTGACAATTGGCCAAATTCTCTTTGTCCTACATTGGCCTTGACGCCTCATAAACTACAAGGACACTGCGTTGAAACCAAACGTGAGAACAGCAGTCAGTCTGGTTGACCAGGCTAGTAGCCTGGAGGGCTTTGAGAGGACATTCCTTCAAATCTCAACTGGCCCTTACTGTCTGTCACTCACACCACTGACAGTCGTTACCCCCTAAGCTTTTCTTCCCACTGTAGTTAGGTTCTGAAAGGAGTGGATATGTGTAAACTATATATGAATAGAAAACAATCGTGAAGCTTACTTTCAATCGCCCCTCCCTGTTGCACACAAGAAATGTCCATTTCCACTGACACAAGGGGATTTATGGCTGATTTAAGGTGAAATCGCCAACCCTGTTTGCCAACCCTGTTACTTTATTTGGTACTTAAAAGGCACTTACTATATTCAATTTTTTCTTGAGATGGCAAAACTTGTTTATATTAAGTTGATCATGTGCTCTATATGAAATAATTTTAAAATGAAGTGACATCAAGTTTCTTTTCACAAAGTTACACATCTCAAAAGGCACCAAATTGGTGGAACAACCTGTATATTACTTACCTACCCAATCCTGTTGAATCTTTGAGGGGAAAAGTGGTAATTTTAAAAACTAGTGATAATTTGATGGTAATTCTAGTGTTAAGAATTTGAGACCTATTTGTGTGGAACCTCAACGTTTATGGCTTCAGTTCTTAGAATGAGAAACTTTGCCGTGGGTTCCTGTAGTTTGGTGACATCAATAGGTTCAGATACAGTACCCGAAGAAGACCAACCACTGGTTGGTGACACTGTTTGCAAATACGGTGCATTCAGAAAGTATTCAGACTCCTTGAATTTTTCCACATTTTGTTATGATACAGCCTTATTCTAAAATGGATGAAATTGCTAATTTCCCCCTTAATCCACACACAATAACCCATAACGACAAAACAAAACAGTTTTTTTGAATTTACATAAGTATTCAGAGCCTTTACTCAGTACTTTGTTGAAGCACCTTTGTCAGGTATTACAGACTTGAGTCTTCTTCAAGCTACGGGGTGGCAGGTAGCCTAGTGATTAGAGCATTGGGACATTATTTGAAAGGTTGCTGGATCGAATCCCTGAGCTGAAAAGTTGAAAATCTGACGTTCTGTCCCTGAACAAGGCAGTTAAGCCACTGTTCCCCAGTAGGCCATCATTGTAAATAAGAATTTGTTCTTTACTGACTTGCCTAGTTAAAGTTAAATTAAAATGTACAAAATTAAATCCTTGATGAAACCTGCTCCAGAGCGCTGTCGTGTCTTTACTATCATTAAACTGAAGATTAATCATTATCAAATGACTCTCTGTAATTATTATTACGTGATTAAACTGATTAATCATGTAACTGTAATTAACTAGGAAGTCGGGGCACCAAGGAAAATATTCTTATTACAAAGTTAGAATTTTCCTAATATAACTTTTCAGATATTTTCATATCTGATCAATAGTCTTCTGATTAATGAATTCTTCTTTACCTCACGTTAGTCTCATTCCTCATTCAATCTGCACGAATCCAGTCTTAACTATGAGTCATCCATACATGAATTGTCTTAAAATCATTTATTTACTAACTAAGTAATTCACAGAAATGCATAAACAAACAGTAGATAGTTACAAGGAAATGATAACGGAGTTTCCCAAATGGGATAAACTGGCAACGTGGCTTGGTGTACAAAAGGGGAGTGGGGGTCAGCTGAGAAGTCACTACAGAGTTGATCATTATAACAATTGAAATGCTAATCCTTTGCACATGAACACTCACTCATTCGGGAACAATTGCAATCAATATATATTTACGCTCAGTGTGTCGTCGGGGTCTCTGTTAAATATTTGTTTCTGTTGGAGAGTGTCCATCCTCTCTCTCTGTCGTGGTTAGAATGGATAGTTCAGAGCGACATTCATTCATGTCGTTATGGATAGATGTTTTGGCGGTTGTCGGTCTTCGCGTTCAATGATACCGAATTCCTAGCTGCAGACTAGTAATTAATATCAAAGACTTGTTCTTATTCTGTCGGTATCGATAGTCTAAGAGTTTAACCACGTGGTATGGTTAAAAGATTCAGCCATCTACTCAAACATTGGCTCTCTCGTTATCGAGGTAAGCTGGTCTGCAGCCTTTGTCCTCTCGTAACTGAGGGAAATATGGTCTGTTGAGAAATTCTCAAAGTGTTTTTTTTATTCGGAACACCGATAAGGACTGTCTCATGACGCCTGGTCCTGTCTGTGCCCCTGGGGGCGTGCCAAGGACTTAGTGAAACTTTTTAGGAAATTGGAGTTTCCTTCATTAAACAGTTCAAAATCACATTACACAATTTTACAAACAGTATCATCCTCACTCATTCATCTTATACAACAATTAGATGTAAACCTCGTATCTGAGGCTATTATATGAAGAGCGTTATGGTAATGTGCCCGTATTGTCTCCCATGAGTTTCACAAAATTGTACCAAACGGACCAGTTCGTAGCTGGATTCTTCACCGATCTTGTATACCTTCTCCAGAACATAAATGTAGTTTGGTTCTCCAGTTCTGTGAGGTGGAAGAAATTCCTTTGTTCTCTATGAAAATTCACTCTGTCTCTATACTGTGGCCATGAGGAGATTATCTCCTCCAGGAATTTACGACCTCTCTCTGACCACATCAGCCTGGGTGTAGGAGACAGGGAGAGGGGGATGGGGCTTGCTGTACCCAAAGAGGGCAACGTCATGACAGCGCTCAGGACCTCAGACTGGGGGTGAAGGTTCACCTCCCAACAGGACAACGACCTTAATCACACAGTCAAGACAACGCAGGACTGGCTTCGGGACAAGTCTCTGAATGTCCTTGAGTGGCCCAGCCAGAGACCAGACTTGAACCCGATCGAACATCTCTGGAGAGACCTGAAAATAGTTGTGCAACGACACACCCCATCCAACCTGACAGAGCTTGAGAGGATCTGCAGAGAAGAATGGGAGAAACTCCCCAAATACAGGTGTGCCAAGCTTGTATTTTTTGTAATTTTATTTAACCTTTATTTAACTAGGTAAGTCAGTTTAATATTTTTTTTTTTTTAAATGACGGCCTAGGAACAGTGGGTTTACTGCCTTGTTAACAGTGGGTTAACTGCCTTGGCAGAACAACAGAATTTCACCTTGTCAGCTCAGGGATTCAGTCTAGAAACCTTTCGGTTACTGGCCCAACGCTCTAACCACTATGCTACCTGCCACCCCAGGATCTCTCTGTACTTTGCTCCTTTCATCTTTCCCTCTATTCTGACTAGTCTCACAGTCCCTGCCGCTGAAAAACATCCCCACAGCATGATGCTGCCACCACCGCCCTTCACCATAGGGATGGTGCCAGGTTTCCTCCAGACCTGACGTTTGGCATTCAGGCCAAAGAGTTCAATCTTGGTTTCATCAGACCAGAGAATCTTGATTCTCATGGTCTAAGAGTCTTTAGTTGCCTTTTGGCAAACTCCAAGTGGGCTGTCATATGCCTTTTAGTGAGGAGTGGCTTCCGTCTGGCCACTCTACCATAAAGGTCTGATTGGTGGAGTGCTGCAGGGATGGTTGTCCTTCTGGTTGGTTCTCACATCTCCACAGAGGAGCTCTGGAGCTCTGTCAGAGTGACCTCCAATGCCTTAGAATATTTTTGCTACCCTTCCTCAGATCTGTGCCTCGACACAGATCTGTGCCTCGACAATTTCTTCAACCTCACGGCTTGTTGTTTGCTCTGACATGCACTGTCAACTGTATAGACAAGTGTGTGCCTTTCCAAGTCATGTCCAATCAATTGAATTTACCAAAAGTGGACTCCAATACAATTTTAGAAACATCTAAAGGATGATCAATGGAAACAGGATGCGCCTGAGAACAATTTTGGGTCTTATTGCAAAGGTTATAAATATTTATGTAGATAAGATATGTTTTTATTTTTTTTAACTTGCAACAATGTCTAAAAACCTGTTTTCACTTTGTCATTATGGGGTATTGTGTGTAGATGAATAAGGAATTATTTGTATTTAATCCATTTTAGAATAAGGCTGTAATGTAACAAAATGAGGAAAAAGGGAAAGGGTCTGAATACTCTACCAAAGGTGCTTCAACAAAGTACTGAGTAAAGGGTCTGAATACTTATGTAAATTAGATATTTCAGTTTTTTTTTTTATCTAAATTTGCAAAAATGTATAAAAACCTGAATTTTGCTTTGTCATTATAGGGTATTGTGTGTAGATTGATGAGAGAGACAATTCAATCAATTTTCGAATAAGGCTGCAACGTAACAAAATGTGGAAAAACTCAAGGGGTCTGAATACTTTCCAAATTTACTGTATGTAGCTAGTATAAAGCCTCTTCACAAATGGTTTCTATCAAGTCATAGCTATCACATCACTGGCACCGTTCTCTGATGAGGAGATTTTTAATTGCTGTTCCAGTGAAAAAACAGACACTAACTTGGACAGCAGCATGTAAGGTGTGTGTTTTTTTTGTCCAGAAGAGCTTGTTGGCTTGAAATCGTTTCAGATTTTATTGATCAAGTTCATTTAACACATAAACATTTACATTTCAATATTTCTTCATGTACACAGAAAAGCATTGGGTAAAATTCCAAACAATTGTTGTGATTCATAGTATTTTTATGGGATCAAAAACATAACATTAATGATAAAATAATATGTTTCCGTATCATTGTCCTTCACTTAAAGTGATGTGCACTATATTGCAGTGCTAAATGATTGTCCTTGGTATGTCCTTAGATTCTCCTTGAACATGTTGAGAGAAAATAAGTTTTTTTTTTTGCAAACATATATTTGACAAATAATAAAATAAAAGTCTATGACAGTGATACGACTTTGAAAGTATTGCTACGGTTGCAATTACAGTTATTATTATTTATTTTTTTACCAGAAGCACAAACTGCTTGCACAGTTGTGGACACTAGATTTGGCAATGATGATTATATGGTTTATTTACAAAAAAGTGCTAATATCATTGCTGTGTAATCTTATGTGCATAAAAACAGCTTAAATATTGACATAGAGCAGATATATTTGATAGGTCAATAACTACAACAGTCCAATGTTCTCCAGTCCTGTTTGAGTGCCTCTGTTACTCTTGTGCCATTCCATAAATAGCATTGATTTTCTCCTGGAACATTTTGACAACAACCCCCCTCTTTAGCTTCATGGTAGGTCCTGGAGAGAATATTGAAGAAAGAAAGGATATTGAACCAGACTTACTGTGCTCTCAAAATAAGTGTCCCCTCTTTCCTGTGCTCCAATCACATTTGATGTACTCAACAGCTTGGAAGAAATATTATATCATGTAATGGTATCCAGAGGAATATTGTTTAGTTTGAAACAGTCACACGACTGCCTCGTCAGATACGGTACGTGATGAACATTACTGGTAAAACATTCATTTCAGATACCGTATGTGATTAACTTCAGATATTGTGCGTGATAAACATTACTGGCAAAACATTTACTTCAATCTCGACGTTCTTTGTAAAAGTGTGTCAAATTCTGAAAAAGCTCATTATCTATTGACAATTACATACAGTATCACCACAAGACTAGCTTTAGTTTAACAATCTAAGTTAGTTTAATATACAGTACTATCAAAAGTTTGGACACACCTACTCATTCAAGGGTTTCTCTTTATTTTTACTATGTTCTACATTGTAGAGTAATAGTGAAGACATCAACACTATGAAATAAAACATATGGAATCATGTAGTAACCAAAAACGTCTTAGACAAATCTAAATATATTTTATATTTGAAATACTTCAAAATAGCCACCCTTTGCCTTGATTACAGCTTTGCACACTCTTGGCATTCTCTCAACCAGCTTCATGAGGTAGCCACCTGGAATGCATTTCAATTTAACAAGTAGCCTTGTTAAAAGTTCATCTTAATGCATTTGAGCCAATCAGTTGTGTTGTGACAAGGTAGGGGTGATATACAGAGTAGCCCTATTTGGTAAAAGACCAAGTCCATATTATGGTAAGAACAGCTCAAATAAGCAAGGGGAAATGACAGTCCATCATTACTTGAAGACATGAAGGTCAGTCAATCTGGAAAATTTCAAGAACTTTGAAAGTTTCTTCAAGTGCAATCGCAAAAACAATCAAGCGCTATGATGAAACTGGCTCTCATAAGGACTGCCACATGAAAGGAAGACCCAGAGCTACCTCTGCTGCTGAGGATAAGTTCATTAGAGTTAACTGCACCTCAGATTGTGGCCTAAATAAATGCTTCAGAGTTCAAGTAAGAGACACATCTCAACATCAACTGTTCAGAGGAGACTCTTTGAATCAGACCTTTATTTAATTAACCTTCATTTAACTAGGCAAGTCAGTTAAGAGCAAATTCGTATTTACAATGACGGCCTACCCAGGCCAAAACCTAGCCAGGACGATGCTAAGCCTATGGGACTCTCAATGACGGCCTGATGTAATACAGCCTGGAATAAAACCAGGGTCTGTAGTGATGCCTCCAGCACTGAGATGCAGTGCCTTAGACCACTGCGCCTGTCACGACTTCCGCCGAAGTCGGTCCCTCTCCTTGTTCGGGCGGCGTTCGGCGGTTGACGTCACCGGCCTTCTAGCCATCGCCGATCCACTTTTCATTTTCCATTTGTTTTGTCTTTGACTTACACACCTGATTTCAATCCCCCAATTACCTGTTCATTATTTAACCCTCTGTTCCCCCATGTTTGTGATTGTTTCTATGTAGGAAGGTCCGTTATTGTGGGTTCTGTTTTTGTATTGCATTTATTATATGTTGAGTAAAATACGTTTACACCAGCTACACCCAGACTTCCTTACAGCGTCACTTGGGAGCCCAATGGTTGAATTGCTGCAAAGAAACCACAACTAAAGGACACCAATAAGAAGAGGAGACTTGCTTGGGCCAAGAAACATGAGCAATGGACATCATACCGGTGGTAATCAGTCCTTTGGTCTGATGAGTACAAAAGTACTTCCAACCGCAGTGTCTTTGTGAGACGCAGAATAGGTGAAGGGATGATCTCTGCTCCTCCAGGCTGTGTAAGGGCTATTTGACCAATAAGGAGAGTGATGGAGTGCTGCATCAGATGACCTGGCCTCCACAATCACCCAACCTCAATCCAATTGAGATGAGTTGGACCGCAGAGTGAAGAAAAAACAGCCAACAAGTGCTCAGCATATGTGGGAACTCCTTCAAGACTGTTGGAAAAGCATTCTTCATGAAGCTAGTTGAGAGAATGCCAAGAGTGTGCAAAGCTGTCATCAAGGCAAAGGGTGGCTACCTTGATGATTCTAAAATATAAAGTGATTTGTTTAACACTTTTTTTGGTTACTACATGATTCCATATGTGTGATTTCATAGTTTTGATGTCTTCACTATTATTCTATAATGTAGAAAATAGCCCCCAAAAATACAAATCCTTGAATGAGTGGGTGTTTCCAAACTTTTGACTGGTACTGTATATATTTCTCACACTGACTGACTCACCCAGTTCTCCCCCGGATATGGAGAAGTCTCTGTCCAAAATGACCCACTTCTGGACCCTCTGGGCGTTGGAGTTGGCCTTAGCATTTACTCGCTCTATGCCCTCCTGTATGGCCTTGTAAATAGCTGGCTCCTCACTGGCTATAATCTCAGAGGCCTTGGTTGCCATGACGCCACGCTGCTGGCAGAACGCCAAGGCCTCTGGGGTCAAGTCGTCCGTTGGATCGCCGTTGTCGTCGACTACACACTACGGAAGGAGAGTGGGGTCAAAGGTTAGGAGTGATCCAGGAGTCTTTCTGAACAGAGCCTGGTTCCAGAGCTGTTTGTGCTGTATAATTCTATTTGAATTGCTTAATAATTCTAAAGCAATAATTCTAAAGTATACCAATGAACATAGGAGTTGGCAATACAGTCCACATCTAATGTTTGATGCCTTACTTTGAGTGTGAGCATCATAGAGAGGAATTTGAGCTTGTCTCCGAGCAACATGGCGTTGCTGATGATGGCGGTCTCTGCTTTCACTGCATCCTCAATGGGCACAGGTGGAATATTCTCTCCTCCTGCTGTTATGATCAGCTCTGCAGGACAAGATATGTCATACTTAGCTAGATATTTAGATCATAGATCTACATGATGTTCAATGATGATTATCTTGTATATCCAGGCTCAAGGTAGGAGTTACCCTTAGGCACAGACTTAGGATCAGGGGAAGGTACACAAAATCGACCTTAGATCAGTGTCTTGAGGAAACAGCATCTTACTCACATCAGAACACTGGGAGGCATGTTGTGTAATGGCTATATACAGTACATCTAGAAAATAAACTATTTTTTTATTTCTTTTTTATTTCACCTTTATTTAACCAGGTAGGCCAGTTGAGAACAAGTTCTCATTTACAACTGCGACCTGGCCAAGATAAAGCAAAGCAGTGTGACAAAAACAACAACACAGAGTTACACATGGGATAAACAAACTTACATTCAATAACACAATAGAAAATCTGCAAACAGTGTGTGCAAAGGAAGTAATGACGTAAGGCAATAAATAGGCTATAGTAGCGAAGCAATTACAATGTATCAATTAACACTGGTGTGATAGATGTGCAGATGAGGATGTGCAAGTAGAAATACTGGTGTGCAAAAGAGCAGAAAAATAAATAAATATGAGGATGAGGTAGATAATTGGTTGGATGGGTTATTTACAGATGGGCTGTGTACAGCTGCAGCGATTGGTAAGCTGCTATGACAGCTGATGCTTAAAGTTAGTGAGGGGGATATAAGTCTCCAACTTCAGTGATTTTTGCAATTTGTTCCAGTCATTGGCAGCAGAGAACTGGAAGGAAAGGTGGCCAAAGGAGGTGTTGACTTTGGGGATGACCAGTGAAATATACCTGCTGGAGCGCGTGCTACGGGTGGGTGTTGCTATGGTGACCAGGGAGCTGAGATAAGGCGGAGCTTTACCTAGCAAAGACTTATAGATGACCAGGAGCCAGTGGGTTAGGCAACGAGTATGTAGCGAGGACCAGCCAACGAGAGCATGCAGTTCGCAATGGTGGATAGTATATGAGGCTTTGGTGACAAAACGGATGGCACTGTGATAGACTGCATCCAATTTGCTGAGTAGAGTGTTGGAGGCTATTTTGTAAATTACATCGCCGAAGTCAAGGATCGGCAGAATAGTCAGTTTTACAAGGGTATGTTTGGCAGCATGAGTAAAGGAGGCTTTGTTGCGAAATAGGAAGCCGATTCTAGATTTAATTTTGGATTGGAGATGTTTAATATGAATCTGTAAGGAGAGTTTACAGTCTAGCCAGGTATTTATTGTTGTCCACATATTCGGTCAGAGTAGTGATTCTAGGCAGGCAGGTGTGGGCAGCACCTGCCCGCCTAGCATCACTACTCTAAGTACTATACCCTTTATCCTCCCTGTGATGAACAGGAAGTTGTCCTTGTCGTGCTTGCCCAGGTCTCCAGAGTGCAGCCAGCCCTCCTGGTCCAAGGCCTCCTCAGTCTTTTCTGGCTCGTTCAGGTAGCCCATGAACACATGACGCCCCCAGAAACAGATCTCACCATTCCCATCCTCGTCTGGCTTGTCCAACTTTGTCTGGCAGCCATTCACCACCTTTCCACAGCTGAGGACAACATCAAGATATTCTTTGTTGTTGACAGTTTGCTGTCAACTCTTTCTACGGTGAGACCGCAAAGCAAGAATGTATTAAATGTCACTTTTATATCTGATGGCTTATCGGTATCAATTCATGTTTTGCTATCACAATGCTAGCTTTGTCAACTACAAATTAATGAATGTAAACAGTCATTAAAAATTGTCAGTGGACATCCTAGTTTTCCGGTTGCTGACCTCATGATCTTGAAGTTATTCTCCCAGGAGATGGTGTGAGGGCCGGTGCTTTCACTCATCCCATACAGCTCATACAAGGGGAGGCGAAGGCTCATGAAATACTCGAGGGTCTCCCTGGTGATGGGTGCGGCCCCTGTTAAGCAGTTCCTGCAGCGGTCCAGGCCCATGGCCCAGTGAACCTTCTTAAAAACCAGGTTGTTTGCCAGCATGAAGCCCCAGGGCAACAGGTTCTCACTGGAATCCACAACAAACAAGGAGGAATGGCACACATGGTGTAAAAGATTAAAGAGATTCTCTGTTACCTTTGTATATTTTTTAAGCAGTTCTGATAGTGGCACTCACGAGCCAAAAGCGGTCCCCGGAAATTGTGCACCACGTCATTGCTCGCTGTCTCTCGTTTTGCTGTGTGTGCATCTTGCTAGCTGTCTCTCAAATGGTGAGAGGCTGATTGGCTGAAACTCAAATTGCTAGGGGCCTGGCCCACATGGTGGAAAATGTAGGGAAAATGGCGCTTGCAACGCTTCCAGTGAACAAACTAGGGGTTTGCTGGCTAATTGAGGTAAGACAGTGATTCTGCCCATAGATTATGCATGTATGAACAAAACAAATTGACATATCCAGCCCAAAGCGGGAGGATTAAAAAATATTTACTAGACGCCAAACTTGGCTGGAATTGAATCTAGTTTAGAATACAAAAAATGCTATTTGGGCATGAGTGAGGACGTATTTTTTATTTTATTGTTATTGATAAGATCATGTCTATGGGTGAAATTTGATGCACTGAAAATCTGCATTATTTCTGAAGTACGGGTTTGATTGAACAACAAGAACCTGAGCTAAATCCTTACCCATTCATGGCACTGTAGCTGGCTTGCAATCCGATGGATTTAGCCCAGTCTGCCACTCTTTTCCTCATACCAGAGGACTTGGCACCAATGGCTTTCATCTTCTCCTGCATCTTCTCCCACACACGGGGAACTCCCAGGAAACTGGTGGGGCGCACCTCTTTCAGAGTAGTCCCCAAAGAGCCCTATGAAATCATAAAGTTGCTGGTTATCAAGTCATATCAAGTTACTCCAGTCCAAGTTACTCCAGTCCCACCCTTCCCAACCAAGTCAAAACCAAACCACCGCAATTCAATCAATTGTTCCCAATGGAAATAGCATTTTGAATGGAAAGTAATGCACATCATCAATTTCTGTAGTATAATAGTTATAGATTCTGACCTTCAGGGCGTCTGGTTCTGCGAAATACGTCACCGCTGCGAATCTCATGGCGATCCACATGTCGTTGACCTGGGCAGCTACATGGCTCAGGGGCAGGTAGCTCACCACCACCTCCTCACCATGTTTCAGATCTGGCATGGTGCCCGCCGCATTTGAAGTCCAGGTGATCTGAGGAGAGAGTCGGTTACCACTATACGCTATTTTTTTGTTTGTCCTTACCGTGAACAATACATGGACAAAATTGTGACTTTTTCACATACTGTATCCAGAGCACAGTGGCCACAGAGGTATCTCAACCATATAGTACTACTGTAATGTGTCTGAGGGAGCCACCACATTCTTTGAGGAGGAGGGGAAGGCCAGCTGGTTACTGCAGTACAGTAAATGTACATGTAAATATAGAGCTTTTTCCTCAATAGGAATACTCACATTGTCATGACTCAGCATGACCCCTTTGGGGTTGCCTGTGGTTCCAGAGGTGTAGATGAGTGTACAACACTGGTTAGCCCTCTGACTGTCCACCACAGCATTCAGCTGTTCATCAGACACCTCCTCACCCAGCTTCATAAACTCAGCCCACTGTAGGAGGACAGAGGTTGAGTCGGTAACACCTGATTCACATTATAGAGCCAATCTGAATCGTACTGTGCTGGCTTAGATATTTTCTATTCACATGATCCTTTTCAGAAGGGTTCCAACAACTATGGTGGCTGTGTTAACAAAGCCAGCCCAGTGCAGCTCGACTTGGCTCTGTTTTCTCAGTAATGTGAATGGATTAACAGTCTCACAGTTACAGTGTAGGAAAGGAAATATTCTAGGAAATAATGTGTGCTACTAACATTTCTATCTATTAGGCAAGTAAATCATGTTTTTTTTCCAGCTGGCTAAACTTGATCTTGTTTATAGATATTATTTTGATGCAAACTTACAGTGTACAAGTTTGGCAGCTTCTGTTGCAGTTCATCTTTGTACTGAACGATAGCTTTCAAGTGTGGAAGCTTGTCCTTAATCTGAAAGGTATGGACAAAGTAGGAATTTTAGAATGAATCATTTTGGCACAAATAAAACAACATTTTCACTTGATCTACTTACAAATAAAACAGCACAGTAATGGATTAATTCTTTTTTTAATGTGTACATTATTTGCATAATTCTGTGCATAGGTTTTATGGCTATTGGTATTTTTCAGTTTTCTCCATATATTATTGTATACAAAATAATTGACGCATTTGTCTCACCCGTTTTTGCACACCTACTGTATATTACTTGACATGGATAAATAAAACCAAAGTGTATTCATGTTTTCCTTATGTCTACTGTGTAATTGATTGTGATGTTAATGTGTCAAATGTATTCAACTGACCGGATGTACATGCCTCTAGAGGTTATTTAAGTAGGTGTGTTTCACAGTGGTGTATCACCTGACGAAGATCCAACTCAGATCGAAACATATTTTTTTCTGCGTTTAATAAAATCACAATGGGAGTATACCAGAGTTGTGTACATTTCTTTTTTTTATTTTATTGGCAGACACGACCAGGGGAACCGTATAGTTCAGTATATGTGTTATGGGGTCTCACCTGGAGGATTTTGAGGAGCTGTTTGTGGTTCTCCACCACAAGGACATTGGCCTCACAGTTGTCTGCTACATACTGACATGCCTCGGGGGAGTTGGTGGTGTAGATGCCTGCAGCAAAACCCCTGGCACACAACACACATCAAACAACTTTCTTATTGAGGCGGTTTAGACTGTGAAGGCGGTTTAGACTGCTGAAGCAGCTGGTTGTCCAAGTCACACAGCATTTACAGTATGAACAATAGTGCAGGGTAGTGCATGGTAAGATAGCGCATGGTAAGATAGTGTATGGTAAGATAGTGTATGGTAAGATAGTGTATGGTAAGATAGTGCATGGTAAGATAGTGCATGCTAGATGTATAATAATAGGGGCGGCAGGTAGTCTACTGGTTAGAGAGGTGAGCCAGTAACCGGAGGTTTGCCAGTTCGAATTCCGGGTCTGACGGGAAAATATTTGGTCTGCCGTTGTTCCCTTGAGCAAGGCACTTAACCCCCCACAACAACATCTTCCCGGGCACCCAGTGTGGCAGCCCCCCCGCATCTCTCCAAAAACCCGTGTATGTACAGTATGTGTGTCTTTCAGAGAGGGTTAAAAGCAGAAGTCAACTGTTGTTATTATTACCCAGCCAGGATACAGCCAATGTCTGAGATGAACCACTCTGGAGAGTTAAAGCCCAGAATACCGACACCATGGTAACGCTCCAGCCCCAACTACAGTAGAGAGAGGAAACATTTAGAATTAATAAGAATGTGGCACACTGCCTCATTTACTGTTGACCTACGTGATGCTTTGAAAAGTACTCCAGTTTATAGCCTCTCCTTGACACTGGAGACGTAACTTGAATCTTTGAATTGAATCTAACACACCCAAGTGTTGGTTTTCACCAGCACCATTCTTACAAGGAGACAGACATGGCAATGAGAAAAAAAAGGAAATGATTTCTGCTGTGTAAACATTCATAATCCCCTTTCTCTGGAGGTAAAATTCTAAATAGTCCATAGCCTAGGGATCATCAACTAGATTCAGCCTTGAGACAATTTTTTCATTAAGCAATAAGGCCCTTAGCTGTGGTATATTGGACATATAAAACAACCCCCTGAAGTGCCTTATGGCTATCATAAACTGGTTACCAACCTAATTAGAGCAGTAAAAATACATATTATACCACGGCTGTCAGCCAATCAGCATTCAGAGCTCAAACCACCCAGTTTATGATGAAAAGTATGAAAATGTATGCACTCACTAATGTAAGATGCTCTGGATAAGAGCATCTGCTAAATGACTAAAATGTCAAATTTAAAATCTTTAAAATGACAAATAATTTGTAGACCGCAGATTGACCGCAAGAAGCCCAAAAATATATGTTTGACTAAAACATAATAATTTCAAACCTTGCTTACATTTGTGCACGATCACGCATCTCTCTATTATCTGTGGGAGATTTCTTAAGTTAATTTCACTTAGCGCTTATTTCCAACAATGAAAAAATACATTTAATACTAATCTACATATATTTTTTTTAGCTTAGAAAATTTGGGGGTCTAATAAAACCACCCGCTGGCCAAATCTGGCTCATATTTGCCAGTTTTCAGTGATGTTAACAGATCTTCATTAGAATTCACTGGCAAAGTTCAAAAATACTCATGCGCCTCTGTATAGATACAGACACTAAAAAATGCAGAATACATCCTGGTAAAAGTACATCATAACATAGAACTTTGAGAGATTATTTTCCATTAAATTCCACGCAAGCATAGAACAGAGAGTAACTAAAGAGCACAGACACAGACACAACAACTACACCAATAAACAGACCTTGAGGAAGCTCTTGGCCGCCAGTCGGCACTGCTGGAAATACTCCCTCCAGGTCAGGGTGACCCACTGCCCCTCTTTCTTAGATGCCAGTGCAGGCAGGTCTCCGTAGTGCTCCACCGTCTCCAGGAACATCTGGTGGACGGTCATGGGGGCCTTGCAGCCCAGCCCTGTCTCAGTCATCCTCAGCTTGACCGCCTGATCCCTAAAGGAGCACCAGAGCTGCTCCGCTGGGGCCAGAGACACATCCGACAGCTTCAGGGGCACCGAGGCACCTGTAGTGAAATCAAATCAAATCAAACGTAATCTGTCACATGCGTCGAATACAACAAGTGTAGACCTTAGTGTGAAATGCTTACTTACAAGCCCTTAACCAACAGTACAGTTCAAGAAGAGTTAAGAAAATATTTACTAAATAAACTAAAGTAAAAATAATAAAAAGTAATACAATAACATAACAATAACGAGGCTATATACAAGGGGTACCGGTACCGAGTCAATGTGCAGGGGTACAGGTTAGAGGTCATTTGTACATGTAGGTAGGGGTGAAGTGACTATGCATAGATAATAAACAGAGTAGCAGCAGTGTACAAAACAAATGGAGAAGGGGCGGGGGGTCAATGTAAATAGTCCGGTGGCCATTTGATTAATTGTTCAGCAGTTTTATGGCTTGGGGGTAGAAGCTGTAAAGGAGCCTTTTGGTCCTAGACTTGGCGCTCCAGTAGACTTGGCGCTCCAGTAGACTTGGTGCTCCAGTAGACTTGGCGCTCCAGTAGACTTGGCGCTCCAGTAGACTTGGCGCTCCAGTAGACTTGGCGCTCCAGTAGACTTGGCGCTCCAGTAGACTTGGCGCTCCAGTAGACTTGGCGCTCCGCTTGCCGTGCGGTAGCAGAGAAAACAGTCTATGACTTGGGTGACTGGAGTCTCTGACAATTTTATGGTCTTTCCTCTGACACCGCCTATTATATACAGTGGGGAGAACAAGTATGTGATACACTGCCGATTTTGCATGTTTTCCTACTTACAAAGCATGTAGAGGTCTGTAATTTTATCATAGGTACACTTCAACTGTGAGAGACGGAATCTAAAACAAAAATCCAGAAAATCACATTGTATGGTTTTTAAGTAATTCATTTGCATTTTATTGCATGACATAAGTATTTGATACATCAGAAAAGCAGAACTTAATATTTGGTACAGAAACCTTTGTTTGCAAATACAGAGATCATACGTTTCCTGTAGTTCTTGACCAGGTTTGCACACACTGCAGCAGGGATTTTGGCTACCGCTGGGCAATACGGACTTTCAGCTCCCTCCAAAGATTTTCTATTGGGTTCAGGTCTGGAGACTGGCTAGGCCACTACAGGACCTTGAGATGCTTCTTATGGAGCCACTCCTTAGTTGCACTGGCTGTGTGTTTTGGGTCGTTGTCATGCTGGAAGACCCAGCCACGACCCATCTTCAATGCTCTTACTGAGGGAAGGAGGTTGTTGGCCAAGATCTCGCGATACATGGCCCCATCCATCCTCCCCTCAATACGGTGCAGTCGTCCTGTCCCCTTTGCAGAAGAGCATCCCCAAAGAATGATGCTTCCACCTCCATGCTTCACGGTTGGGATGGTGTTCTTGTGGTTGTCTTCATCCTTCTTCTTCCTCCAAACACGGCAAGTGGAGTTTAGACCAAAAAGCTCTATTTTTGTCTCATCAGACCACATGACCTTCTCCCATTCCTCCTTTGGATCATCCAGATGGTCATTGGCAAACTTCAGACGGGCCTGGACATGCGCTGGCTTGAGCAGGGGGACCTTTCGTGCGCTGCATGATTTTAATCCATGACAGCGTAGTGTGTTACTAATGGTTTCTTTGAGACTGTGGTCCCAGCTCTCTTCAGGTCATTGACCAGGTCCTGCCGTGTAGTTCTGGGCTGATCCCTCACCTTCCTCATGATCATTGATGCCCCACGAGGTGAGATCTTGCATGGAGCCCCAGACTGAGGGTGATTGACCGTCATCTTGAACTTCTTCCATTTTCTAATAATTGCGTCAACAGTTGTTGCCTTCTCACCAAGCTGCTTGCCTATTGTCCTGTTGCCCATCCCAGCCTTGTGCAGGTCTACAATTTTAACCCTGATGTCCTTACACAGCTCTCTGGTCTTGGCCATTGTGGAGAGGTTGGAGTCTGTTTGATTGAGTCTGTGGGCAGGTGTCTTTTACACAGGTAACGAGTTCAAACAGGTGCAGTTAATACAGGTAATGAGTAGAGAACAGGGGGATTCTTAAAGAAAAACTAACAGGTCTGTGAGAGCCGGAATTCTAACTGGTTGGTAGGTGATCAAAAATACTTATGTCATGCAATAAAATGCTAATTAATTACTTAAAAATCATACAATGTGATTTTCTGGATTTTTGTTTTAGATTCCGTCTCTCACAGTTGAAGTGTACCTATGATAAGAAATTAGAGACCTCTGTATCAAATACTTGTTCTCCCCACTGTAGGTCCTGGACTGCAGGAAGCTTAGTCCCCTCTGTAGTGCCTTAGGGTCAGATGCCGAGGAGTGCCATATCAACCGGTGATGCAATCGGTCAAGATGCTCTCGATGGTGCAGCTGTAGATCTTTTTGAGGATCTGGGGACCCATGCCAAATCTTTTCACTCTCCTGAGGGGGAAAAGGTTTTGTCGTGCCCTCTTCACGACTGTCTTAGTGTGTTCGGACCATAAATGAGCTTTGGTAATGTTGTCACCAAGGAACTTGAAACTCTCGGCTCACTCCACTACAGCCCTGTTGATGTTAATAAGGGCCTGTTTGGCCCGCCTTTTCCTGTAGTCCACGATCAGCTCCTTTGTCTTGCTCACATTGAGGGAGAAGTTGTTGTCCTGGCACCACACTGCCAGTTCTCTGACCTCCTCCCTATAGGCTGTCTCATCAGGTCTACCACTGTTGTGTCATCAGCAAACTTAATGATGGTGTTGGAGTATTGTTTGGCCACACAGTCGTGGGTGAACAGGGAATACAGGAGGGGACTAAGTATACACCCCTGAGGGGCTACCGTGTTGAGGATCAGCGTGGCAGACGTGTTGTTTCCTACCCTTACCACCTGGGGGTGGCCCATCAGGAAGTCCAGGATCCAGTTGCAGAGGGAGGTGTTTAGTCCTAGGGTCCTTAGCTTAGTGATGAGCTTCGTGGTCACTATGGTGTTGAACGCTGAGCTATAGTCAATGAATAGCATTCTCACATAGGTGTTCCTTAAGTCCAAGTGGGAAAGGGCAGTGTGGAGTGTGATTGAGATTGCGTCATTTGTGGATCTGTTGGGGTGATATGTGAATTGGAGTGGGTCTAGGGTATCCAGGAGGATGCTGTTGATGTGAGCCATGACCAGCCTTTCAAAGCACTTCATGGATACCGACGTGAGTGCTACGGGGCGGTAATATTTAGGCAGGTTACCTTTGCTTCCTTGGGCACAGGGACAATGGTGGTTTGTTTGAAACATGGAGGTATTACAGACTCGGTCAGGGAGAGGTTGAAAATGTCAGTGAAGACACCAGTTAGTTGGTCCGTGCATGTTTTGAGTGCTAGTCCTGGTAATCCATCTGGCCCAGCGGCTTTGTGAATGTTGACCTGTTTAACGGTCTTGCTCACATTGGCTACCGAGAGCGTTATCACACAGTCATCCAGAACAGCTGGTGCTCTCGTGCATGCTTCAGTGTTGCTTGCCTCAAAGAAAGCATAAAAGGCATTTAGCTCGTCTGGTAGGCTCACGTCACTGGGCAGCTCTCGTCTGGGTTTCCCTTTGTAGTCCGTAATAGTTTTCAAGCCCTGACATATCTCATGAGCGTCAGAGCCGGTGTAGTAGGATTCAATCTCACTCCTATATTGACGCTTCACTTGTTTGATGGATCGTCTGAGGGCATAGCGGGATTTCTTATAGGCGTCTGGATTAGTGTCCCACTCCTTGAAAGTGGCAGCTCTAGCCTTTAGCTCGTGGATGTCGCCTGTAATCCATGTCTTCTGGTTGGGATATGTACGTACGGTCACTGTGGGGTCGACGTCATCGATGCGCTTATTGATGAAGCCAATGACTAAGGTGGTATACTCCTCAATGCCATTGGATATATCCCGGAACATATTCCAGTCTGTGCTAGTATAACAGTCCTTTTGCGTAGCATCCCCGTCATCTGACCACTTGTAGTATAGGGACAGCAGGGACAGCAGTTTCCTGCCATCAGTGGTAGTTTATGAAGTAATCTCAAAGACTAGTATTCCCCTGCCCTGTCCCCAGTGGACCGCAGGCAGGTACAGAATGAGAATATGTTCTCAGTGAACTTACTTTGTAAAATAAGGGTTAAATAAAACAGAAGTCAGGGTGTGTGCCTATTTCTGAGAATCAGACTGGACTATCTCTATCCCACCCTCCTTCGCTGTCTCAGTGGGAAGCATAACCATTTGAACCCTCTTAACTAGAGCTGGGCTGCCTGTATCATATTGATTCAGAGAATAGGGGAAGCTATGGAATGTCCCTGCCTACCCACCAATCAGGTTTGATTGGTGAAACTGGCTCTGATTAAATAGAAAAGGTTGATTGATCAAAATCATGCAATGGGGGACAGGTAAATCATTTTCTTCCTCAAGAGATGAAATAACACATTTCCTCGAAGGTCAGAATAACTGTAACCTTGAACTGATCATGCTTTTAGGCACATTTCTGTCAACCTGTTCCACATGTTTCTTTATAACTGCTGTATTATGAACTACAAAACATAATCATGTATCTCTTATAGGTGATAAAAATCTGATCTGCATCAGTTAATTAAGTTGAGTCCATATCCTATTAAAAAAAACATCTTAGCTCTACCTATGATCACCATAAACTGCTATTACCTGAGAGAGGATCCCATTGAGGTCCCTCTAGTCCGGGTGATCTGGGTGGTTTGGCTGGTGCTTCAGGTATGCTTGTCTCCTGGCTGTCTTTGCCCTCTCCATCTGACTCGGACTCAGAGTTTGGCTGTGGATGGTCTACTACTCCTCCATTGACAAGGGGACTGTTCTGTTGGAGTTTGGAGACTGGTGGTAACTGTTCGGTTTCGCCAAGAGGAATGTCACTCACACAACTAGAATGAAGCACATGAAAATAAAATATGCTTTAAAGAAACACTCAGTCATAAAATACTGTACCATTATTTGGTGAATATTTAGCAACTATAAATTGGTACTTCAACTGTCCTGACAGAATTTGTTCTCCAGCATAGAAGATTACTATAAGTCCACATACCTCTCAGAACTCTTCTCTATGACAGGAACCCCATTGAGGACAATGGAATCCTCTTGTTCAGACATCTTGTAATTGCTTAAATAAAAGACGTAAATGATCTACATTGGACGTGCAGAAACCACTAGATCATGATGAACAAGCTTTACATATCAAATTAATAAAATCTCTAAATAGTTTGTGCAAAGGCTCCTGATATTCTACTGATTCAAGAGAAAAAGTGTAACCTCCTGGATCTTTATATGAGTGGGTATTGCAACATGACAGCGTCAGGGGTAGTGTGTCAATAGCTGCTTAGTTCAATTGATAACGAATGGCGAAATTAAAGGGTTTGTACCAAAAAACCTGTAACCATTTTCAGAGCTTTTTCCGACCTTTCACTTAAATATAGCAGGTTACACCAAGACGGTTGATTTTTAAATTAGAAAGTGACTGAGAAAGAGCTGGTATTTCCGCCGACAACCCCATTTTTTGTCTTATCTTCAAAGGCAGAACTCAGTCAAGGTCCTGTACAGTAGTTATCTCCACAGGCACACATAGTATATGTGTTGGTTTTTAACATGTCTCAAATACAACATAGGCCCAAAGCATGTAGTGCACATAGAGTAACATGTTGGGTTACTTGTCCATGATACCTCATCATTATCTCCGACATGATGTCAATCAGCCTAAGATGAAAAATGTCAGTGAAATCATGCCATCTTGTGTTTTATCTTGAAATTGAAGACAATTTTCACACATATCTGCTCTAGTTTTAGCTATGACAGTTATAATGATGACATGCCTTGAGTATACCATATTGCCAAGAAGCTGCTGAACATGTATGGAGAGAGAAAAATGGATGCGGTCACTTCAAATTCCAAACAAGTAGTTACAATATTGAGACAGAGCTCATAACAGTGACATAGCATTTTTCTCTGGTTCATGAGGACATTGTTTTGTTTCACCACTTCAACAAGAAAATAACAGAAGATCCGTCCAGATAGATCAGATAACTATGGTGAAAATGTCTCTCGGCAAAGGTTAATCATAATTGCAAAACAATTGCCTAAGTTATGTGGCATAGTAAACATTGAACTTTTGCACAGAATGCTGCAAACATGAGTGCTTACTGATGTTTCTGCAACAAAAAAAACAATGAACTGAAATAAGATAAATTGGATAGAATCTCTATGCGCTCTTAAAGGATCAATGCACGCGTTTTTATCTCAATATCAAACAATTTCTGGGTAAGAATTAAGCACCTTATCGTGATTGTTTTAAATTAGAAATGGTATTACAAAATGAACAAAAATAGCAAGAGCAATTTCTCAAGCAAGAAATTTGATAGGACTGTCTGTGAGTGGTCTAAGTGGGAGTGGAAAACTAAAAACTAGCTGTTATTAGCAGAGAGGATTGGAACTCTTTCTTATTGGTCTATTTATTGCCTGGTGGTGTCACCAGGGCAGGCAGGTCAACACTCTATCCCACCAAAACAGGCTGAAATTCCAGGCAGTCTTTTCAAACACTAAAAAGGCATATCATCAATTTCACAATTTCACTCTATTATTCCAAACGCATAGCGTGTAAATATATATAAAACACAGATAAATCAAGTTTTTGACTGCACTGGTCCTTTAACAGATTACCTCTAAACAGGTAGCAAATTGACACAAAAATATACAATTCTGTATCTATGTTCCTACATGAGCAAGGCCTCAACCCATCCAGTAATGAGCTGTCCATTTCAAATATTGAAATATATTTTAGTATGTGTGTATCTCTCCAGCAGCATCAGCTCTAGAGTGACCCAGGCTAGCACTGTTTGTGTTGGCTTTAACAAGACAATAAAGAATAAGCCTGAGCCTGTTGGCAAAACAATAAAACCAGAGGAACCTGCTTGTTTAAGTTTAGTTCAAACATGTTTTTTGCATGTACAGTATGTCCTAAGATGTAGGCCAGGTCATGTTTGTTTGTTTGCTTTGAACACATGTATATATCTATATATAGATTAGGCAACCAATACATGCAGCTATTATAGGTTACCGGTCAAATTCTTTTCACTCTGAACATGCCTCTGCCCCTGAAATTCAAACATTACATTGGATTTATACCGTGAAGGCTACTGTATCAGTACCAGAAAGCAATCTAAAAGTCAAAATCACAGTTACTCTTGGTTATAATGGTTAGACAATTACATGCATATAGGCAACTTCACACCTCCCAGTATCAGTCAATGCTTTGCTGTAGATGCTGAATAAATAATCCTAAATATTCACCAAGGTTTATAATGCAATAACTGTCCAACTGCTTCAAATTGATTTCACAAACCAAGACAGACGGACCAATGTATACCAAGACAGATAGACGGACAGACGGACAGACGGACAGACAGACGGACAGACGGACAGACAGACAGACAGACAGACAGACAATTGACCCTAGTTCCCCACTCTGACATGTGAGCAAGGACTGTAGGAACATGTTGCAAGAGCTGTCTGTGATTTGTAGATTGACGTGGTGGTCTGGCATATGAAAAAATAGCCTATCGTGAAAGAATTGTAAGCACACATAAACAAATGTATTAATTCATTCCAGAGTAGTAATATTCAGCAGAATATTATAATACCTTTCTATTGAATAAAGACAGAGCAGATATCCTACCTTGTTCAGAGACTTTGTTCAGACAGGGATAGACAGAGGCAGGTGCTATATGACATCACCTTGACAGGAGAGAGTGCAGGGAAAACTTGGATGGACCTCGATGTGATGTGCACAACATGGGACTGTCACCCAGGACAGCAGCTGATAAGCCTGTAGAGGTATGTATGGGGAACAGTACTATCCAACTCAGGTCTGTATGCACTCTTACGTAATTTCCCCCACACCTGAGGGTCAAATAGCTAGTTAACGATCCACCAGTAGACTTGAACAAAGGTTACCTTCTGCAGCAGTAGGTGCTGGAAACTGACAAGGAGGTTGTGTGGGGTAGCAGACTACATTACAGCCTATGGATCTAAGTTAAGCCTGTGTTGACATTGCTGTGCATGTTTACATGAATGTTAAACAGTTTTAAGACACATTTCATGAGAAACATATTTCTGATTCTAAGAATATGAAGTAAAACCATCACTTTAGCTCAAGACACTGGTCATTTTGACTGGACTAAAGCAAGCTATTGTGTCAGCCCTTATCAGTTCTAAATCATGGGGATGTAACATTAATCGATATAGTAAGATAACTTCTGAAAGTTTATGAGAAAAGAAGAGACTTTGACCCACATACACAGATCTTTAATCTGTGGAACAAACATTGTGCAACAACAACTTGTTGTAATGTGAAACACCTCTGCATTGAAATAAGTGTAACAAATTAATGTCAACTAAGTTGTTTTCTAAGATTAATATATATTGTTATTGACCCATATTTAATTTCCAGTGGTTAAATTCTGTATTTTAGATCAAAGTATCAGTCTTATGTTGTGTCTTGAGGGGTGTTGGATTGTAATGAGGTGAGAACTGCAATAATCTGAAGCTGGACATGGTGTTTTAGTAAATGCAGGTGAGAGTTCAACCACGTGCTCCAGTTATTCTGGGCACCAAGGTCATTTAGTCATACCACCAGTCACACCACACCTGCCCTCACTTATCATTGCCGCAGCAAGTCTGGAGATATGCCAGAAATATTAACAAGGCTACAATATCAAAATTGTACATAGCAACAACTATATATAGGCCAGACTTGTCTATGAAATTGGGTCCTGCTTGTGACATCTCAAAAAAATTGCTTTAATTAAAAAAACAAAAAACATTCAAAATATTTTTGTTTATTAAAAAAAAAAAAGTACATACAGGAAAACTGTACAATTACATTAATCAACAGCAGACTGAACACAGCAGTGCAGATCACCTCAAGATAAAAACGCAGTATTCAATATCTTTAAATATTAGCACTTCAAGTACTGGTGGGTAATAACATTCAATCTGGATAACGACACAAAACAAATCATATGGCTAGAGAAATGTTACGAAAACAAGCAAAACCCCAAACATAACGGAGAGTAAACATGGAGAACCAATCTCCAAAAGAAAACGTGAGTCCTCGATGGATACAGACGACTTAAGCTTTTCATCACCGGGAATCTGTTAAAATCAATAAGTTACAAATTGGGAATACTTGAACCAGTAAGTAAAGATATAAACGAATTGTAGGCGAGCCTACAAAACAAACAAAATAAACAAACAAGCTAAAAGGGACAGTCAAGAAGATTGAAATGGACGTTAATGAACTTAAAAAGGAGAACATCTTTCTGAGAAAAGCATAACGGCTCGTGTTCACTAGCACGCGATATATTTCCCAGAGTGACTCGGTTGTGGGTGTGCTGGCAGCATATGGCAGCAGTTTGATTGTGCGTCAAGAATTCAGCATAGCAAGTTTGTATGAAGGTCTGGGTATTAAATGGGTAAATTGTTGAATCCTTTCTCAATTTCAGGAATTTATTCACAGGTAAATAATAATATACTTTAAAACGCTCTGGTGACAAACACACTTTGTTGCCCCTGTTTCCAATCGTCCACATGGCTGGGAGAACCTATTCAAGCAAGTAAATACATTTTGAAAATGTAAAAAAAAAATGATGCATTAAATATCACCAGCTGCCTAACTTCATATTAGCTAGGTATCTTGATGTATTTATCACTGTAAAAAATTAAAAAAAAATCCAAATGCATTTGTAGGTAGCTAGCTAGCTGTCAAAGTGAGAGAGTAGGCTATTCTGGATAGGGCAGTTACTTTGTGTAGTTTCAGTCCATAGAAGTGATGACGGAGAGAATAGTAACATAATATTCAGTGCGGTCTGATTTGAGTATGATGAAGTCATAAGTCATATGATGATGTTTCTTGTGAGGTCTTTGGTCCTCAGATACAGAGCTGTGAAAGCCTGTCTGCAGATGAAGAGGTCCCAATGAAGAGCAGTGGTTCTTAATCCTGGGGACTCAAAGAGGTGCACATTGTTATGTATTCATTTGTGATGCTATCCTTGGTGGGGCAAACCCCCCAAAATTGTGATGCACGCCAGAAAAGCCACTACACATAAAAACATAGCTGATATGGCAGACTTGCTTAGACAAATGTGGTTTCTAATGACAATTAAGATGTACAAACTATGGCATAAGGGGACGACAAGCGGGTAAGGGGCAATCCATAATTTCGATTAAGACATTCATGAGAAAGCGCCGATGGACGTAGTCAATAACTCTTTGTTCAGCACTTTTGAAACGTACAGCGTGTGATGAATACGATGGGAGACAGAGAGGTGGTTTCAAGCACAGGGCGCAGCAGGTGTTTATTTGTAAAGGACCACAGGAGGAGGCAGGTAGCTGGGTCCAGGGGCAGGCAGAAGGTCATACACAGGGGGTCCAAAAAGGCAACAGTACAGGCAGGGAAAAGGCTAGTAATGTCGTCCGGGAGATCAGGCAATAGCTTGATAACAGGAAATACGAAAGGCTAAGGTACAGGCAGGGAATAGGCAAAAGGCGTCGTTAGTGAGACAGGCAAAAATGATCATGCACGGGAGGATTACATTACAGGAAAACCAGCGCTCCGAATAGAAACAAACAATAGCTCACAATGATGAGGTGCAAAGAACTGAACTAAATAGTGTGTGATCATAACTATTCATCATGAACAGGTGTTCGGAATTCAGGTAATTGGGATCTGGAGAGTGAGCTGTGTTCAGGGGATCCTATGTCTTTGAGAGTGTGAGCTGGAAAGTGGGCTGGAAAGTGAGCTGCGATCAGGGAATCTACTGTTTGAGAGTGGGAGTTGGAAGCAGACGTTACACAGCGACAGAATTCAGAACATTGGCCATTATTACAGTGTGCTCCCTGTACAACAAGTCAAAATAAATGGGGCATATAAACAGACAATGAAAGCTCTTACAATATTCGATGATTACGTTTCTGTAAAACAGGTTATAGGCTATTTGAGCACCACCATGTTAGAACAGTAGATGAAATTAAGAGGGGAAAATAGACCAAATTATTAGGGTGAGGCACATTGAACGCCGTTTGAGTATTTGCGTGTCAAAAAAGATAACATCATATAACACTATTTGATGCATTAAATAAGCTGTTTTAATAACGCTATTATATTATAGATTTTTGTGTGTGCTGAATTTGCACGTGCAAGCCAAGCACCACAACTTCTATCAGTAGCACTGTCAAAGTTGTACAAAAAAAGTTGCCAAACAAGCACACCACGGGCCACGAACAATGTGAAAATAGATTATTAGGGTGAGGCACATGGGCTACCAACAGCTTACTACACAACATGCACTTGGTATTACTTTCTTAGCTACAGTATACATTTCTCCCTTGCATAGTACATGATTTATGTAGCAGCATATGTAACCGATGTGAAATGGCTAGCTCGTTAGTGGTGGTGCGCGCTAATAGCGTTTCAATCGGTGACGTCACTCCATCTGAGACCTTGGAAGTAGTTGTTCCCCTTGCTCTTCAAGGGCCATGGCTTTTGTGATGCAATGGGTAGCGATGCTTCGAGGGTGGCTGTTGTTGATGTGTGCAGAGGGTCCCTGGTTCCAGCCCAGGTAGGGGTGAGGAGAGGGACGGAAGCTATACTGTTGTATTGATGCTGTTGACCCGGATCACTGGTTGCTGCAGAAAAGGAGGAGGGCAAAAGGGGGCGAGTGTGGATTTGCAAGTAGATTGTCGACTAGATGACAACTGATAATGACTGCTAGCTAAGATTTTGAAAGTAAGATGTTGACATGATCAGTCCTATCAAAGCTACTGTAGATAAAACGTGATTTGATGTCATTCTGTGGCCAATGACCTTGAGCCTTCCTGGATGGGCACTTCTAATATAACTCCATGGCAGAACCCAAGGGGATTTTTTTTTCGAGCTCTAACCTTAGAATTGGGGATGACGTACTGTTCCATGAGTGACAGAAAACTGAGTCAATCATGACAGAAAACTGAGCCAATCAGGCACAACGCTCTGTATTTTCTGCTGGCTAGCCCCACCACCACAGAAAGCTAGGCTGAAATACCTGCATTTTGGAGCTGCCTTACTCAAGAAAGCAAAAAAGAGACCATGGTTTGTATGCGGCTTTATTAACTCAATTAAGAAATATATATATTGTATTTTTTTTTACCTAAAAGTGTGGCGCTCAAAACAGGTGGGGCTCTACACACACGTGTGTGCACATGCATCTATCTATCCAATGTTATCATGATTTGTTATAAGGGATATTATACTTTCGTAATCCACAATGACCTAGTGATGTAAAAGTCAAATAATGACATTATCTTCCATATTCCTACAGATACCTTGTAACTGGAGATCCCTTCAAAAAGATTGCCAACAGTTACAGTGTAGAGTACTGCCAGATTGGGTGACCAGGGCCATCTCGGACTGCCTCCTGGGGAATTCAGGCGTGTGAAGGCTACCTGTGTCCTGCATAACTTCATACGAATGGACACGAGGACCAGGAGGGGATCTGCAGCTCGCCGCCGTGTGCCAGAGGAGAAGTCTGCTGCTCTGCAGGATGTTTCAAGGATGGTGTCCAACAACGCAGGAAGAGAGGCAATCTGTGTGCGGGAGATTTTCACCTCCTACTCCTACTCCTGCTGTTCCCTGGCAACACCATAGACTACACTATGCACAACCAAAGGCTCTTCCATTTACTTAGCTATGTCAACTGCAGTTATTCAATTCCCAGTTTCTTTCCCTTTGATTTCTGCTTCTCGGGTGAGGGTACTGTTTAGGTAATGGTGTGATGTCTGTACAAAAACAAAACAGGCTATTTGAAGTCACTGTTGGGGTTTGTTTCCTTATTCCTTGTCAATCATTGGCTCATTGGTGAAATTAGCATTTTGACAACATCTTTAATTAAATCGTTCAAAAACCTTTATTAATGCAATTGCAGACAGAAGTTGACAACAGGAACATAACGCATGTTTCTGAGTAAGTTCTGCAACATTTAAAAGGTCCCAAGTTATTTTATTAAACCCGAAGTCCAGCCCTTGTGATGTCACTGTATACTTCATTACCTTCTACGCTTCAGACCAAGCCCATGCATACACAGCTACATAAACTTGCAAGAGAGATACAATAGTTCCAGTGTTTCTAAGGCCTAGGCAATAAATGTCCGCTCCCCAAAGTTGATTTATTGTGGAATGTCTGACTAGTCTCTTATCTCCTACACTCCCCTGCAGAGTTCTGTCTCAGTCACACATTTCTCAGAGGGGTCTCTTTATACGAGGCAGAGTCTAGAAAACAACTCTGGAACAATACTAAACTTCTATAATGAATATATATATATATTGTTAATCTGTAGTCTAGGACCCTATAAATGTAAGGAGGTCTTATGACCCCTCCCGTTCTATTAATACAACTTAAGCATAACCAATTATTATAATACATTGAACATTTGGTACAGCCCCTATTATGACCCCTAGGTGAACCAATTTAATTTCCCCCTTTGAGACTAATTAGTCTCACAGCTTTAATCATAATATTCTCCTCTGAAATCAAATGGATTAGGCAAATCCCCTGGATCCATTTGATCCCAGGGATGGCCTTCTAAAGGGAGAAACAACTCCTGAGGTTCCTGGAATGCTACTGAGGGTGGGTGAGTCTGCATATACTCCCATTCCTCTTGAGTCCTGAAAAGAATCACACAAATTGAATAAACAATGGGATTAAGAGATACCTTCAGCACGATTTGTATCAGCTTTTCTTATAACCCATCCCCTTCTATTAATTTCCACATAAGCATAATTAATTATTATAATACATCAAACATTTGGTACAGCCCCTATCATGAGCCCTAGGTGAACCCCTTTCATCACCCATATTGAAAAAATGTAGAACACTTAGACAACTTATAACCCACACCTACACAGTCATGTATCAATCTGATTGATGGATTGTGTTGTGCAGTAAGCAGGCTCAGGTGTATAAATGTGGCTCCTTCCACCTTCAAAGAATAGGCAAGAGGGCCAACTATAGAGAATATAAGACCCTTAATTATTTCTATAACTATGCTATATTGTTTGTCTTTATCTGTCTGCATGTTGTTCCGCATAAAGTACTCTGCAGCCACTTAGTGTAGACACCAGGTGAGGCCACACACACATAGATTCCTGTTGAACAATGTCTCTTTAACTACCTTTTTTTTCTCAATAAGTCTCTCTCCTTCACTTCATCCCTCTCTCCTCTTCTTCCTAAATCCTCTAGGTGAACCCCTCCCGCATCTGAACTGGCTACATAGAGGGCACAGCATGATCAGAGGTGAGAGGTCACTTGGTCGGGTCAACAGGAAGTATTATTAAATAGATGCTTTACATTGAAATACAGATAGAGATGTAGTAGTCCTGGAGTTAATGATCCAAGTTCAGTTTTGCATTTCACCTCCTGATAATTATGATGACTGACAGTGTCAGAATAAATTTCAAAAACAAGGCTTTAACGTGCTATTTCTCTCTATCTGTCTCTCGTCAGCAGGTATGTTTTGATGTGAGAGAGGATGCCAACCCCCAGTCCTGTCATCGCCACCTTACCCGCTCTTAAGATAACCTTTGGACTGACTGGGAGCAAAAGGCTGGTTAGGAGACACCACTAGAGACACTATTATGTAATTGTGATGAACTGAGAGAATATTAGGGTATCACTGTGATTCATTAATCATATGCTGCCTTCCCTGCTCCTCTGTTCATACCTCTTTCTCTTTCTGTCTTTTACAGCTCTATCGCCACATCCTCTTTCTTCCTCTGTTTTTATAATGCAGACCAGATGTGCATTGAAGTACAGATTGAACTTGTATTTATAATATTACAATTATAATATTTATAATGCATGCATTATGTATTTATAACACTTGAATAATTACATTCTTTCAAGAAAGTGTTTCACATTCTCTACTGATTGAAATTAAGTCTCTCATTTGATGAAATACTACACCTATCCTGTGTTTATCAGATCAATGCAAATGAAGGAAATTAGATATTGAGATAAACCGGTTTTACAGTATTTACAGTATTTGCATAGGAAGTGTGGTGTACTGTATTTAAATTCTGTTTCTGTATATATGAGTTCCAAATCAGCCTTTAACTAGTTAAATCATGTTTCTAGTCTATTGAATAGTTACAATGAGTAACCATTGATGTCCCAGGGCCAGGATTGGTAAACACTGTTGAAGTGTAGCGGGAGTCATCGTCTGAAGAAGTTTTCATGCCTTTTTATTGTAACTGAACACTATAACAAAATAACAAAGAGAAATAAACTAAACCAAAACAGTCCTGTCAGGTGCAGAAAACACTAAACAGAAAATAACTACCCACAAAAACCATGTGGGAAAAAGCTACCTAAGT
This sequence comes from Oncorhynchus kisutch, assembly GCF_002021735.2. Classification (NCBI taxonomy): domain Eukaryota; kingdom Metazoa; phylum Chordata; class Actinopteri; order Salmoniformes; family Salmonidae; genus Oncorhynchus; species Oncorhynchus kisutch. The sequence continues at coordinate 37,824,469 of NC_034181.2, read as the reverse complement.
ATTGTTCCCAATCAGAGACAACGATAGACACCTGTTCTGATTGAGAACCATACCCGGCCAAAACAAAGAAATACAAAAACATAGAAAAAAGAACATAGAATGCCCACCTAAATCACACCCTGACCAAACCATAATAGAGACATAAAAAGCTCTCTGTGGGCCCTGGACTGGGCACCCTCGTTGTGGGCCCCGGCCTGGGAACCCTTGTTGGGAGCTCTGGACTGGAGAGTGTCGCTGGAGGCTCCGGACTGGAGGGCGCCTCTGGAGGCTCTGGACTGGAGGGCGACACTGGAGGCTCCGGACTGGAGAGCGTCGCTGGAAGCTCCGGACTGAAGGGCGCCTCTGGAGGCCCCGGACTGAAGAGCGTCGCTGGAAGCTCCAGACTGAAGGGCGCCTCTGGAGGCTCCGGACTGGAGAGCGTCACTGGAAGCTCCGGACTGAAGGGCGCCTCTGGAGGCTCCGGACTGAAGAGCGTCGCTGGAAGCTCCGGACTGAAGGGCGCCTCTGGAGGCTCCGGACTGTAGGGCGCCTCTGGAGGCTCTTGACTGGAGGGCAACACTGAGGGATCCAGACAGGAGGGCGACACTGGAGGCTCCGGACTGGAGGGCGTCGCTGGAGGGAGGAGACACAGAGACAGCCTGGTGCGTGGGGCAGCCACAGCGCCCCCACCAGGCTGGGGAGACCTACAGGAGGCCTTGTGCGTAGAGGAGGCACCGGATGAACCAGGCTGTGGGGGAGCACTGGAGCTCTGGTGCGCAGCCTGGGCACCACTCCTCCAGGCTGAATTCCCACTTTAGCCCAGCCCCTCCAGAGTGCAGGCACAGGTCGAACCGGGCTGTGGGGGAGCACTGGAGATCTGGTGCTCACACTCGCACCTCTCCATTTGGCTCAATGCCCACTTTAGACCGGCACGGGCGGAGCGCAGGCATAGGACGAACTAACCAGTCCCAGCGACCAGAGACACAGTGAGCAGAGCTGGCGCAAGATACCCTGGGCCGAAACGGCGCACCGGAGACCAAGCGCGCTGAGCTGCCACAATCCGCCCTGGCTGGATGCCCAATCCAAGGGTTCACATACTTTTTCCAACCGGCACTGTGAATGTTTCCACGGTGTGTTCAATAAAGACATGAAAAATTATAATTGTTTGTGTGTTATTAGTTTAAGCAGATTGTGTTTGCCTATTGTTGTGACTTAGATGAAGACCAGATAACATTTTTATGAGCAATTTATGCAGAAATCCAGGTAATTCTAAAGGGTTCACATACTTTTCTTCCCACTGTACATCAGTATTCAGACCCTTTACTCAGTACTTTGTTGAAGCACCTTTGGCAGCAATTACAGTCTTCTTGGGTATGGTACTACAAACTCGGCACATTTGTATTTGGGGAGTTTCTCACATTCTTCTCTGCAGATCCTCTCAATCTCTGTCAGGTGGGATGGGGAAAGTCGATGCCCAGCTATTTTCAGGTCTCTCCAGAGATGTTAGATCGGGTTCAAGTCCGGGATCTGGCTGGGCCTCTCAAGGACATTCAGAGACTTGTCCTGAAGCCACTCCAGTGTTGTCTTGGCTGTGTGTTTAGGGTTGTTATCCTGTTGGAAGGTGTCTGAAGTCCTGAGCGCTCTGGAGCAGGTTTCATCAAGGATCACTCTGTACTTTGCTACTTTCATCTTTCCCTCAATCCTAACTAGTCTCCCAGTCCCCGCCGCTGAAAAACATCCCCCACAGCATGATGCTGCCACCACCATGCTTCACCGTAGGGATGGTTCCAAGTTTCCTCCAGACGTAACATTTGGCATTCAGGTTTCATCAGCCCAGAGAATCTTGTTTCTCATGGTCTGAGAGTCTTTAGATGCCTTTTGGCAAACTTCAAGAGGGCAGTCGTACCTTTTACTGAGGAGTGGCTTCCGTCTGGCCGCTCTACCATAAGGCCTGATTGGTGGGATCTGAAGAGAGTCCTTCTGGAAGGTTCTCCCATCTCCACAGAGGAACTCTGGAGCTCTGTCAGAGTGACCATCTGGTTCTTCTCCTGTGATTTCTCAGTTTGTTCTGCTGGCCAGCTATGAAAAGAGTCTTGGTGGTTCCACATTTCTTCCATTTAAGAATGATGGAGGCCACTGTGTGCTGCAGACATTTTTTGGTACCCTTTCCCAGATCTGTAGCTCGACACAAATTTGTCTTAGAGCTCTACGGACAATTCCTTCAACCTCATAGCTTGGTTTTTGCTCTGAAATGCACTGTCAGCTGTAGGACATTATACAGATAGGTGTGTGCCTTTCCAAATCATGTTCAATCAATTGAATTTACCACAGGTGGACTCTAATAAAGTTGTAGAAACATCTCAAGGATGATCAACGGAAACAGGATACACCTGAGCTCAATTTAGAGTCTCATAGCAAAGGGTCTGAATACTTATGTAAATACATTTGCAAACATTTCTAAAAACCTGTTTTTGCTTTGTAACTATGTGGTATTGTGTTTAAATTGATGAAAAAAAAGAATGTAATCCATTTTAGAATTAAGGCTGTAATGTAACAAAATGTGGAAAAAGTAAATGGGTCTGAATACTTTCCGAATGATAGATAGCTAGCTACATTTTTAAAAGACAGCTTTTCAATTGGCATCTCTCCCCATTTTCAGTCACAGTTGGGGACTGGATTGGGTGTGAGCAGTGCAGGAGGTGGGCTCATTAGTTGTGCTCCAATTTTCCTGGGGATAGCTTTATTTGTGTCCTATGTACAAATTAGAATTGTGTAATAGTGTAGCTTCCACCCCTCTCCTCGTCCCTCTACTTCTAGGTCTTAGAGCGAGTGACATCACCAACTGAAACACTGTTAGCGCGCACCACCGCTAACTAGCTAGCCATTTCACATCGGCCACACTCACCCCCTTTTGACCTCCTCCTTTTCCGCAGCAACCAGTGATCCGGGTCAACAGCATCAATGTAACAGTATAACTTTCATCCATCCCCTCGCCGAACCTGGGACCCCCTGCACACATCAACCACAGTCACTCACGAAGCATCATTACCCATCGCTCCACAAAAGCCACTGCTCTTGCAGAGCAAGGGGAACAACTACCTCTAGGTCTCAGAGCGAGTGACGTCACCGACTGAAACACTATTAGCGCGCACCACCGCTAACTAGCTAGCCATTTCACATCGGCCACAATAGCAGAGCATAAGAGTTGCCAAATCAATGTCACACTGAGTTAATTAGTTAAGTTATTCTTAATAGATGTTATTTCTGATGTTATTTAATGTTATTAGTTATATTCTATTCCAATATTATAGTCCAAAATTTTTTTTATGGGAATAAAAAACAACTATTGAAAACCTTTTGCTCCTGAATGTCACCTTATAGACTGCTGGGATGTAAAATCTTGCATTATACAAATAATATTTTGTGTAATTGTACATAATGTATTGTTTGGAAAAAGAACAACAAAGAAAATTCATGTGCAGGTGAGTTAAAAAGAGGGACTTTACATGGAATCTCCTCATAGTGCAGATATTAATGGTGACATTTATTTCCCTTTATAATTTATTTACCTATGTATACCTATCAATTTTTTTGCCAAACGTTGCTTGTTTTGTCTCAGCAATTAGACATTGTTCCTATCGGGGATAGTTACCCCTACTACCCTACTGTTTGTCCATGTTGAGATGCTGTAGCCAGTAATCAGTATACCACCCTGCATACCACTGCTGGCTTGCTTCTGAAGCTAAGCAGGGTTGATCCTGGTTAGTTCCTGGATGGGAGACCAGATGCTACAGGAAGTGGTGTTGGAGGGCCAGTAGGAGGCACTCTTTCCTCTGGTCTAAAAAAAATATCCCAATACCCCAGGGTGCCGTCTTTCGGATGGGACGTTAAACGGGTGTCCTGACTTTCTGAGGTCATTAAAGATCCCATGGCACTTATCGTAAGAGTATGTGTTTTTAACCCCAGTGTCCTGGCTAAATTCCCAATCTGGCCCTCAAACCATCAAGGTCACCAAATAATCCCCAGTTTACAATTGGCTCATTAATCCCCCTCCTCTCCCCTGTAATTATAACTAAGGTGTTTGGTGCATTATTTCTCTATGGGAAACATGTGCATGAAAACGAATCGTCTTTCGTTGAATGACTACAAAGACTCCCTACACTTGACCAATCACGGACGAAGGGGTGTAGACTTCGGCTCCCGAACTGGCCTTGATAAAAATGTCTGCCGAACAGCACTGTCAACTGGAAAACGTCAATGAACCATTCTAACAATGCCAACCACTTGGTGAGTAGGCACCACTGTTTCCACCTGGAGGACACATTTGCCCGTGATCATCTCCGTCATTAAACAAATGCTGACGACTAAGATTAAAACAATTAGGTTTATTCTCAGAATAGCTACATCAATTCGGTATGCAGGGCGTGAATGGCAAACACTTGTCCTGAAACATTGTGCCTGCGAAAATGCATAGCTATACATTAGTTCAGAATCGTGCGTTACATGATTGGTGTAAAATGTTGTAAACATAACCCTTTAGATTAGAATAACCATTCCATTTATAGCATACAGTTTCCAGTGGCCCAGACATTATTTTAACTCGAATAGTATTTCAACCTCCACATAGAGGCGATATTCTGCGTTTGAGGATGTTGGACGAGACGCACATAAGAAGAACCTACTGTCATTAGCAACAACCGTGGCGGCGCCCGCAATGTTGACTTTACAGTAATTAATAGATTTTTAAAAATGACTTGTGTTTAGAAGCGACCATATCGTTAATACTAAGACCGAATTTCAATAACCTGCATGGATCTGTACAAAACTACTTAAATAAGTGTATAATGTTATTTGAAGGATTCTTTCTCGCTGACGAAAGGTAAGGTCCATAAGGTTTCGAAAGCCGCGTCGCAAGCGATAGCTTGTGGGCGAAGGTAATGGCTGGGACTCTAGGGAGAAGGCAGAATGCTGCCCAGGGTTTTCGAGAACTAGCTATTATCTTATGTCAAACATTGACGTCAAGCTGGGTTTTGGCTAACTGTTTTTTGGGCATGGAATTAGAAATACATTTGAGTGCGAATAGTTTCCAAATTAAAGTTTACCTCAGACCTGCTTCCCATATTCAGGAGACAGTATGATAACAACATCTTAACAGGTAAATGGAGTTGGAGCTGGATGTTAAGTGAGTGTCACAAAGTTTTGGTTGTTAATCTAGAAATATTGATCAATATGTTTGCGCCAGCCTGCAACCGGTCTGTTTCCGCTTTAGTCATTTACTTTGTTATTCTCATAGGGGGTGCTTCAACCAAACACACATTGTTTCCACTAGTGTTGGTGGTAGTAGTATCAAAGAATTTTGTGTCGGTGTCTATTTCAACATGGTTATTTTTCTCTCTTTGCTTTCCCAGGAGCCAAGTTTCCTGACCCAGGCTGTTATGGCCACACCCAGTTCCACCTGATCCCTGATAGGTATCGCAGGGACAAAATGTCTTATCTGAATCTGACTGACCAGATTGAGGTCTACCTGAGAGCTCATGGCATTGAGTCTATTCACATGGACAGGAGCACAAGCCATGTATCATGGTGTGTAGTCATTACTTGAATATCAGGTGTTATTCTCCTTACCACCCTAAGCGTCAGTAACTTTTAATTCGTTTTACCATTCAGCTGTTTTCTGCCTGCTCTGGAATACATTTATTCATGATACATTTTAGTTGTGAATACCATCAATTGTTGTTAAAGGACATTTTGTAAACTTGAACAAAACATCATCAGGTTTCTGGAGCCATGAGGATGTGGCCAGGTCCTTTGTGTCCCACTATTGGCCAGTACTTCTCTTTCTTCTGTTACCAGCTCAACTCCCTGGCCCTGTCCATGAGACGGATGCTGTGAACCCCAGGAAGAACTTGTGCTGGGGGACAGACAGTATTCATCTGTATGAAATTAAGCATGGTGGTTGGGCTGGATGACAGGGTCCTCAAGCTCCTGGTCTGGTTCCTACTGGGCAGGTCAGGTGGACATGGAGAGATGGTGTATGCAGGGTGAAAGTGTTTTTGTTGAATTGTTTCCATCTGGATTCAACAGTGGCAAATGTCAATTAATGTACACTGAACGTGTGTGTGTGTGTGTGTGTGTGTGTGTGTGTATCTCTGGTATGATCTGGCAGAATGTATTCATGTGGAAAGTAAAAACAGTTGCATACAGGGTTGATTGGTGTCCATATCACTAAGGACCTATCATGGTTCAAACACACCAATATAGTTGTGAAGTGGCCACAACAATGCCTCTTCCCCCTCAGGAGGCTGAAAAGATTTGTCATGGTCCCCTCAGTTATTCAAAAAGTTATACGTGCTTCTACACCTGCATTGCTTGCTGTTTGAGGTTTTAGACTGGGTTTCTGTACAGCACTTTGAGATATCAGCTGATGTACGAAGGGCTATATAAATAAATTTGATTTGATTTTAGATTTTGATCTTGACTGGCTGCATCACCTCTTGGTATGGCAACTGCTTGGCATCTGACCGCAAGGTGCTGTGGATGGTAGTGCGTGCCTACGGCCCAGTACATCACGGGTTGAGCTCCTTGCCATCCAGGACCTCTATACCAGGCTGTTTCAATGGGGAAAGAGTGGCTCGTACCCCGCTTCAGTGATTATTGTTGAAAACCCTGCTTCCGGTGTTCTGCTGTTTGCCACTAGGTGTCGCTTAGTCAATGTGGACAAACGGCACAACCACAGATGGAACAAGGAGACTGATGTTTCACCGGATGTATAAATCTGAAGGATCTGGTTGGAATTTCCACCCTATTTGGTGAGGAGAGGATGCCCAGTGGGAGAGTATGGAGCGAGATGGAACTGGGCTGGCGTTCTGCTGATTTTTCTCATTGAGGAAGAAAAGCCCGATCTCAATTAGTTATCTTTTCTTAAAACTAGAATCTGTTACAGAGTGCAATAAGTTTTGTAGATGTGACCCTTTGCCAAAGTTCCCTAACGGAAATATGCAAATAAATGCTAGAACGCGCAAATAGGATCTCGGTAGCTTGTCCTTGGCTCTGCCCACCTCCTTGCTTGTTCTGCCTACTCTGCTTAATTTTCTCCTATGAAAAACTGCACAGATGAATGATCTTGTTAGTTATAAATGTATTTGGCACAACCATTTATCAGGGATACTGACAAAGATGATTCATCATTAGGATTTTTATTTACCATTCACATACAACAGGAAAGTTTCATCTGAGTTAGGACAACAATAATATAGCATTTTAAAATGTATATTAAAGGCACACTGCTTTAACACTGACAGATAATGTAACATAAACATCATATGGGGACTTTAAGGGATTAATTATATCAGCAAAGCAGAGAATTGACTTGTTTGTCAAAGTACAAGGCACTGCACACCAACTACCATATGTAATTGATAAGTGTAGTTAGGCTAGAAGAGTGCAAGAATAAGAAGACTTTTCAAACAAGAAGACATTGGCATTTATGTCAAACCATAGGCACGCACATCATGTTAGGCAAAAGTGAAGGCCTCTCAAGCGATCTCACCAACCGAACCAAGCAACACACTGTGCTCAGATATCACTGCTATTTGGTAGTATGATGTTGACTGAAACATGGACAAATATAAAGATAAATTATGTCAAAATGCAGAAAAATATATTGTTGCATTATAATTATTGACCCAAAAATAAAACAAATATTTTACTAATATGTCTCAGTTGACACATTCAGAAAGGGGGACATTTTGTCTTTGGTAGAGGATGTCCTTGTTTTTGTGGAAAAGGTGTTCCTGCAACAGTTTACCATAAGACGTTTTTTTGTTGAGTAAGGTTATGAAACTACTTAGAATTGTGCTATTGATTTATGAATAAGAAATGGTTTCAGCGACACTCAGAAAACAAAACTTAGCACTAGGAACATTTCTTATAGTTTATTTACCCTGTTGATGCTGTATCGGTTTAAATCTTTCGTTGTCTCGTTGTGGTATTCTCATCCATTCCATTATTACCTTCCCTTGTCCTAAAATAGCAGAAGTTAAAAAGAACATCATAGTCTTGAAAAGATACCGCATGTGCAAAGTAATGTCACTGTAAGAATCAGTCAAACAATACTATTCCCTTGAGTAAGGTATGATTAGCTTAAAAAATACTCACAATTTATGTGTTGGTTCAGCATGCACCCCATTTTCTGAGAATAAGAAAATGTGAGTTTAGTTTTATACAAAGGATGACCTTCGTGTTATAAAGAACACATTGTACATGGAGGATAAAACAATGGCCCTGAAAGCTACTGCAAAGGTGTATACACAGCTGCTTGCTTAGCGAGTATCACTTCCTCCTGATTCGACTTGCATGTGACACGTGACCGCCTCCCAAAGTGTTTTACCAGTCGCGCAAAACACGAAAAGCTAGCTGTTCGTTGGCACACTTCAGGCCGAGTAGTAAGTTCCCCACATCCCGATGTGCTACACAGAGCTGTATGCAAAGCAGTGTGTATGTTATTACCTGTGGGCGAGTGACTGCTCCTCTGTGAGCTCCACCTCTCATAGAGCAGAATGAGGAGGACCAGGATGATCACCTCAGCCACGATGGCTATGAAGGGTTTCAGAGGCTCCATGAAGGTGATGACCCGAACTTCCACCCGGCTCACACTGGCCTTGATGTTATAGATGGCACTGCAGACATAGACACCAGAGTCCTCCTCTGTCAGGTTCATCACAGTGAGCTTGGTTGTGTTTCCATCCACACTGATCTTGTAACGAAGGGGGTCAGTAGTTGCATTGATGAGTTCCTGAAACCAAAAGAAAACAATGGCACGAAGCCTCTAACACGAAGTGGTACTATTGATAATTGTCATAACTGTCAAATGAAATAACATATGATTTATTAATGGTCAACTGTAATTTGAATTAAATAAAAACATCTTAGGTTACAATATGTAGTTAATAACTAATGTTGATGGCGTCTCCCTTTACACATTGATTACATTGTGGCAACCTTCTCACCTGCTCGGTTCCGTTTGCTCTGTACCAAAGCCAAGTGTTAGGGGGAAGCTTGGTTTTACAGGCCATCGCAACAGAGTCACCCACATACGCAACAATCGGCTTGTCCTTCTTATCATCCATCTCTGGGGCTGGAGGAAAAGAAAGGGACCAGTATCAAGATCAAAATGCTATCTATAGGCACATTATTCAATAGAAATTGCCAGGGCCTTGCACAGATGGGGGTTTTCTCCATTTCTGTGTGTAACAGTATAACTTTAGACCGTCACCTCGCCCATACCCGGGCGCGAACCAGGGACCCTCTGCACACATCAACAACAGTCACCCACGAAGCATTGTTACCCATCGCTCCACAAAAGACCGCGGCCCTTGCAGAGCAAGTGACGTCACCGATTGAAACGCTATTTAGCGCACACCACCGCTAACTAAGCTAGCCGTTTCACATCCGTTACATGTGCATCCTTGTAATGTTGTGAATGATCACGTCACTATACTTTTTATTTAATAAAAACATACGTGTAATATTGGATGACAGAGAACATGTAGCCTAACTTGACATGCCTGTAGCAATACATGGCTATGCATGAGACTAGAGAATGTGAAATATGGTGTATGCATTGCCTCATGTCATATAACATACTGTACCTGCCACATTGAAATCAATTTTTGCCTCGTCGGTATCACTAAAGATGCATGAGTAGTTCCCAAGGGTATCCCCAGTAATTCTGAATCTGTAAAATATATAGTCATAGCTTAATTTTCACTTACACATGTCTTGGGAAAATATATCTAAAATATAATTGTTTTGTCAGTCTAAGAAACATTCACTGTCAAATGTCAATTAGGCACATCATTAGAAGATGTTGGCAAAGCATGGCCTCTGGCCATGGGCCAGAATTGGTTACAGTCAAGGAACCAATTACTCTGGGATACAATATAACAGAGGCTAAGTGTATAATATTAACTGCTTCAGTAGTGAAATATAACCTAAGTCCTGACGTACCAAAAGTGTATTTGCACAAAGTAATACATAGTAGAGGTCTTCACGGGTCCACCCGAACCTGAATAGGCGAGACCTGACCCGGGACCCAAACTTTTCCCTCTGGTCCGGGTCATGCCCTGTTTGATTGTCATCGGGTCCCAGACCTAATCTTGGGTCTATGTAACTACAGCTGATAAACTCGAGTGGACCTGAATGGACCCGCTCTGCATAGCCTATAGCATATTTATTTTACGCTAATAAGCTGAATTTATTGACTTATAGAAGGCCTAGCCAACATATAAAGACCTATTCGTTAACCTGAAGAGCAGCTTAGCTGATAAACATGTTTTTTTTTTGTCACTCTGGTCCAATTGGGCTTGGTCTAGACCTGGACCCGTTAGGGTACGGGTCTAGGTCTGGTTGTCGTCACGTCCATTCGAGTTCGGGTCTGACTGTTCTCGGGTCCAGATCTGATTGTCTTCGGGTAAGTTAAGGTCAAAGTCCAAGTTTTTGGACCCGAGAAGACCTCTAATACATAGCTGCCTAATTTGGAGAGTAGATACTGAAGATATTCTCCCAACCTCTATAGTTAACATTTGGGTCCATAGACCATTGTATATTTACATGTAGATGACAGGCTGTTACATTTCAGATTTACATTCTCTGTCCCTGATGGAATAATGAATACATACTTACACTCTTTTGAGATTATATTGTTCATTCTCCAATTGTACAGTAAGCCGAGAGTTAGTAATTTCACTCCCATCTTTTCGCCAGTACCCGGTAATGTTTGGTAATTTGTTTGGATTACCGGTCCAGGTACATGCTAGCTCTAAATCGATGGGTTTCAAGATTTCAACTTTTTCAACCAGACTGTCACCTGTGTTTCGAATTTTGGTGGGATTTCAAACAGATAGAAAGAAAGAAGCTAAAATGAGACATCTGTTCAACCCTATAATACAGCTAAAATAGATATGTAAACTTTACACAAAACATACAGATGAACATATACCAGAATTTCAGACAGAACATTTTCTAAAGTATCACAAGATGACTGAGTGAAGAATGAATTAAGCATGTAACACTACACGACTGTACACAAAGAAATTGTGTCTAAACAAGAACACTCTAGTAGTTACCTTTCAGGACTGCACTCTTAAAGACTGTTGTGACTGGAACTGTCAAAGCCAACGAAGGATTTGTTTCTGCTATAAGGGAAATGAACACAAACATTATGTTGTTTGATATGACGAGTGTTACTGAGTGATGTGTTGTGTTTGATTTGTTCCAAACATAAAGCTTTCTATTCAGGACATAAAATTTGATTTTACTTTAGTGCCTTGTTGCAAACAGGATGCATGTTTTGGAATATGTTTTATTCTGTACAGGCTTCCTTCTTTTCACTCTGTGGTATCTTTCCTCTCCAGCAACTAAATTATGAAGGACGCCTGTATCTTTGTAGTGACTGGGTGTACAGATACACCATCCAAGGTGCAATAACTTTACCATGCTCAGAGTGATATTCAATGTCTGCTTTTCATGTTTAATTAATTTATAAAACACAATTCCACTTTGACATTATTGGGTATTGTGTGTAGGCCAGAGACACACATTTTAAAGGCAGGCTGTAACACAATAAAATGTGGAAATAGTTAAGGTGTGTGAATACTTTCTGAAGGCACTGTATGTACATATTCTTTCAAAGCTCGATAGTCTAAACACTGAAGGGTTGATCCACGAAAAGAGTACATTTTGCATCCCTTTGATATTTTAAGTAGAAATTCTGCACCAATATTGCATTATAAAGGCCTGTTATAATTCTGCCATTTAATATAGACCACATATAAAATTCAATAAATCACATTTTTAATATGAACAAATGCTCGCTAAATTGCCAAGAATTCTGCATTTTGATATGTCCCTCTGTGCACCCTCTGTGACTTCTTGGAAGATTTTAACCCACTTAACCTCAACATTTCTCAAAGTTTTCACCATCATTTTAAAGCGCTAGTTATGCCATTAGTTATTTTGTTGCTTTTACAGAGTCATTTCTGAAGATTATTACTTATTTATTAGTGATTCATTTACACTCACCAGCCAATTTATTAGTTACACCACCCTATTCCCGAAAATAGATCGCTCCTACAGGCAGTGAGTCACGTAGCCGTGGATTGCTATATAAAGCAGGCAGACAGGCATCAATGGCCAAAACTAGTGACCTATGCGACTTTGAGCGTGTTATGATCCTCAGTGCCAGGCATGCTTGATTCAGTATCTCAGAAACGACCGCCCTCCTGGGCTTTTCAAACACGACTGTGTCTTAGTGTTTCCCGAAAATGATGTGACAAAAAAATAATAACATGCAGTCAGCGGCAGTCCTGTGGGCAAAAACAGCTTGTTGATGAAAGAGGTCGAAGGAGAATGGCAAGAATCTTGCAAGCTAATAGGTGGACCACAAACAAACAAATAGCGGCGCACTACAACAATGGTGTGCAGAACGGCATCTCGGAATGCACATCAATCCTTGTCATAAATGGGCTATTGCAGAAGACGACCACACAGGGTTCCACTCCTATCAGCTAAAAACAAGAAGAAGCGGCTTCAGTGGGCACACGATCACCAACACAGGACAACTAAGGAGTGGAAAAACATTGCCTGGTCCGATGAATCCCGGTTCCGGTTGTGTCATGCTGATGGCAGAGTCAGGATTTGGCATGAGCAGCATGTGTCCATGACCCCATCCTACCTGGTGTCAACGGTACATCCTGGTAGCGTTGGTGTACTGATGTCCAATCTGGAGCAACTTTGTGATGCCATAAGGCATCGGCTTTGACCAACATGCCTGTCGAGCGTCTCCGACTTGTAGAATCCATCCCCCATAAGAATTCAGGCTGTTCTGGTGGCAAAGCGTGTTCCGACCCGGAACCAGATGGGTGTACCTAATAAACTGACCGGTGAGTGTACGCCTGTCCCCCATAATATTTTGAAACTATTCCATTAGTTATAGACAATTCTAAAGAAACATTCAAATAGTGAAATAGTGTTTAAAGAAATCACTTTTTGGCCATTTTGTGGTGGAAAACTGAGCGGGTTGAGCATAACATGGCAACCCTATTACATATAGAAAAACAGGCTAGATATGTCTTAGCAATTTAAAATGTTTTTGTGAAGCTTATATTCCATTGTCACTCACTGTTGCACACAACAAGCTTCCATTACCCTTATCACAAGGTGATTCATGGCTGATTTAAGATTCAATCGTCAACCCTGTTACAGTCACCCTTTATTTGGCATTTTATAGGCACATACTATAGTCATTTTCAATTTAACCTGTTGAGATGATTAATTATGTTTTTTATTAAGTTGAACATGTGGTATTTCTTTTTACTAAGTTACACTACCCAAAAGGTACTCGATTTGGTGGAATGACCCAGTAATGTACAGTGGCTCCAGAACTTCTGGCACAAACAAATATAAACAATATAATTATAGAGAGAAACTCAAAATACCAACATGTGAGAAATACAGTACTTTATTAATGTTTCAATGGAACCAACCAAAATAATTTATTGATTTAATTAAAAATCAATGTCCTCCAAACCCAGGTTTCACAATTACCCTTAAAGACTATTGTAAATAACATCTACCAAAATGAAACCACAAATTCAATTCCACTTATTTAAGTTTATCTAAGTCTTATTGAGCCATTACATCACTTCCAGTTTCACTAGGGTATAAAAATGAGGTAACACACATGCAGTATCCCGCTGTCATCCAACACCACGAAGAAAACAAAAGAACTAGCAGTTCAAAAAGAGACAGATGGTCGTAGACCTTCATAAATCTGGTAATGGCTACAAGAAGATCCACGATTGAATATACCACTGAGCACTGTCAGGGCTATTATTAGAAAATTCTAAAGATATGGAACAGTTGAAAACCTCACGGGTAGAGGACGCAAATGCATTTTGCCCCCCAGGATCGGGAGGAGGATGGTGAGAGAAGCAACACAATCCCCAAGAATCACTGTGAAAGAATTGCAGGCTTTGGTGGCGTCTTGGGGTCACCAGGTTTCAAAACGCACCATCAGACGCCACCTCCACAGGCTCTTTGGAAGGGTTGCCAGAAGAAAGCCATTTCTGACCCCAAGACGTAGACACAAGTGCTTGGAGCCAAATGTCATTTAAATTATGACTGGAAGAAGGTGCTCAGGTCAGATGAGACCAAAATGTAATGTTTTGGTCAGATACAGCATCGGCATGTTTGGCGTTGAAACAGAGATGCATACAAGGAGAGGCATCTCATACCCACTGTGAAATATGGAGGGGGGTCAGTGATGTTTTGGGGCTGTTTTAATTCCAGAGGTCCAGGGGCACTGGTTAAGATTGATGGCATAATGAATTCTACCAAGTATCAGTATGGCTGACAATCTGGTTGCCTCTGTCAGAAGGCTGGGACTTGGCCGTAGGTGGACTTTCTAACAAGACAATGACTCGAAACATACCTCAAGATCCACACAGAAATGGTTCTGTGACAACAAAATCAATGTTCTGCCATGGCCATCTCAGCCGGACCTCAATCCAATCGAAAACCTGTGGGCTGAGTGGAAGAGGGCAGTTGATAAGCGCAAACCGAAGAATGTGAATGCTCTAGAAAGGATCTGCATAGAGGAATGGTCCAAAATCCCTCCAAATGTGTTCCTTAACCTTGTCAAACATTACAGGAAAAGACTCCATGCTGTTATCCTTGCCAGAGGTGTTTGCAATAAGTACTAAATGAGGAGTGCCAATAATTATGAAACCTTGATTTTGGTGAAATGTATTTTATATTAAATAATTGAATGATTTTGATGAGTTTGGTTGGTTCCATTGAAACATTAATAAAATACAGTATTTCTCACATGTTGGTATTTTGAGTTTATCTCTATAATTATATTGTTTATATTTTTTTAAGTATTGTTTGTGCATTGCCAGTCAGGGGTGCTAGTAATTTTGGAGCCCACTGTATATGACATACAACTGACATTTAAGCAGTTAACTGCCACAAAGGGTAGTCATACAATACACACTTCAAAGTCATTGCCAGCAGCACACCACCAGTAACAAAAAATGATCTCAGTAACGAAAAAAAATGGCATCTCTGGTGATCCATACAACAGACCCAATTATTGGTCCAATGTCCTCCTGATACATAATACTGAAGGATTAGAAGCATATTGAATACACCACACCAATGCAGTTACTGAAATCTAATGCACATTTGCAGATGTACTGCTGCAGCTAAGACTCTCAGCCACACTTGTTCCACTGGCTACAAGGTCACATCACAACCAGCCAAGCAGAAAGACCTGTCTACAAAGCTGATACATATAAAATCCAGAATCTGTATTTACTTGTATAGATGCCTCTCCAGAAGAGAGGAAACAGGATGAGCTGAAGGGAAAGGATCCAGGGCGAAAACATGGTTGTTTCAGTCAGTCAGCTAGTCCTGCGTTACCTGCTGCATAGAGTTTTTCTATAAGATCTCCCTCTCATCAGCTGCCTGCTGCTCCTCTCTCTCATCCCCTTCCCTCCCCTTCCCTCCCCTCCTTGTTCTTCCTCTCAGCATCGGTGACGCAGCAAAGATATCAGCCTGCTGGTGTTCCTCTATTATTCATACAGACACAGACCGAGGGTACAGACAGTCCTGTCCCATGGTGCAACAGTCACCTTGTCATGGAAGGTGCAAAAAAACGACATTACAGTGAGTATCAGATATACAGGTCATGTAAGATGTGATGTAGGACGGCTGTAAGTCACATGGTACCGAATGCCTGTCATCTTGGAGATCACTGTCCAAAGTCCTTGTCCATTATTCCCATCAAATTATATGTGCAATATCACGTTTATACCATAAACATCACCTATGCTAATATTAGCAACGGTTGAGTTTACTTCTGTATTCATTACTATTTCTGTATTCACAGTTGTTATATTCTAATGAAATGTATATCTTTAAAGTTGTTTACCTCGGACAAAACAGTATAGTTTAATGTATTGAGTGTAGATCTGGTGATTTACTCAGGGGTATACAGATTCCACTCTGTTGGCAACAGGGCACTCAGGCTATGGTTGGTGATGTAAGGGGATTAAAGTCAAATTCACACACGTAGCATGAGACGAGTAGTGAGTATAGCACCACACCCTGTCTGTAGAATATAACACTGTCCCAGTCTAAACCACAATAGTACCCATCTCAAAGCAGTCCCTGTGAACTTTCACTTTCATTACTTATATTAAATGTTTAAATTTATACTATCTTTCCCCAAAAGGATTAATCCAGATCATGGCGTTGGCAGAAATTCCTCAGATTTTAGTCACCCGGGCCATCAGTGATCAGCCATGCCCTTCACAGTGCCATCCCCCAGTCGGAGGCCTCTCTTGGCTTAGCCCGCTTGGAGACCAATCGAATCCAGGGACTCAGTGAACAAAACTTGACAGAAAAAACAAAAGTGCTGTCTGCAAATCCCCTGGTAGGATATTCACCCTGCTGAGGCTGATAGTGAGTAGTCGAGCAGTTTGGTGAAGAGCTACAGTAGTAGAGCACTGTCCAGTCCAGCTCTCTACTGCAGTGTTCTACCAGGGGAAAAGGAGACGTCACCATGTCCACCGAGGGGATGTCTAGAGAGGAGGCAGAGGAGTACCAGAAACAGGTGGTGGAGGAAAAGTAAGTCACTACTACTAGCCCTTATTTTACAGTACTGTAAAAGTCATACAACGTGATAATCAAACAACTGCAAAGGAATGCTTCAAGGTTGGGGTCAATTCCATTTCAATTCAGCCAAATACAAGAAGTAGAGATTCAATTCTTATTCAATTGAAATGAAATGTAAAATAAATTATGCTCCTGAATCTGAGGCCAACCTCATTGGAATGATTAAAATCGACATTTTGGATTAGATGTATTCAATAGCAAGCAAGAGCAGAGGATTTAGTTTGAAACGTTCCCTTTTTTGAAAAATGTTAGCAATTTTTTATTATCCTAGATATGTGAAGTAAAAAAGACAAACAGTTGTAAGGGAGATACAACGGCAATTTACACCTGTAAATGTACCTCTAGTCAAGAGAATTACACGGATGAAAATACAATGAAACATATTTTACCATTTTTATGAAGAATGATTTACCAAATAGTAGGGGAGTCAAACTGGTAGGCAGACTAACCTCCATGCAGTCCTATATTACTTCACACCCAGATTATTTCAGAATTAGAATTACTGTCTGTCTCCAATTGCTGAGAGTGGTGGGATTGACAATGCTGCCATAATCTGGAGATTAATAATATATATATATATATATATATATATATTACTCTGCTGCCCCAGAAACTGAGTCATTTATATTGTTTTGTTTTCCTACATTATCTTATTTAGAGCTGACGCCTATAACATGTAATTGATTGATATGGAAACTGCAGTGGCCATGAATAATTATCATTGCACAGAAGCATAGAAACAGATTTATATCTCTGAAAACAAATAATGCACATTTTTACACAACCAGCATCACGCAGTGAAAATACAAGCTGTTTACCTTTTATGAATTTTGTAAGAGTTATATGATCGACTGCCGGACAATATATTAATACGCTTTTATAGGTTTGGTAACATGGTTTCTTTTCTTGTCTGAAAACAGGATGGAGAGAGATTCCGAGTTCTTGGTAAAGAAAGCTGAGAGGGCCACACTGAGAACGTGCTTAAGAGACAAATACAGACTACCAAAGGTAAGACAGTCTCCTGTCATTCTCCTCCATTCTCATGTCATATGAAACAAGAGGAGAAATGTTCATAAATACTTAGATAAAAATGCCCTCAATAGCAAAATGACCCACATTTGTAATTTCCTGTGAATGACGTATGGGGATAATCTTATGCAATTTCTCAGTAAACGAGAACACATTATCACAAATGAGTAACATGATGAGACAGAGGCTGTGTCGGTCAGTGTCAGAGTGCGTGACTGAGTACATTTACAGGAGCACATGGCCTGCTAGTCAGATAGGCCTGAGTAGAGCCAAGAGATTAAGGCATAAAAAAAGCCCAGTGACCGCAGCTATCCTGCGTTTGAGCCCCAGGCCTGAAATGCCCTGTGTGTGTGTATGCCATCTATCTCAGAGGCCCTGTCAGGGTCATAGAGGGTCACATGTGATGCTAAGCTGTTTTATTTAGCTGTTGGACCTAGAGACAGCAATGTTTTAGGACCACGTGCCTGGATCAGGTGCCTTCCAACCCAAAATCTTACCTGGTCAGGAAATACCTATAATATGTTTTTTTGAAATGGGCCAGGAAGAAAAAATATAGAATTTAAACATGATAATATTTATACTGTGCCTGGGCATAATAATGTCCTCCTCAGCCAGTCTGAGCAGTGATTCCTCTTCAGCCAGTCTGACCAGTGCATTGCTTGCTGTGTTTAGAGTGAACAGGACGCAAACCTGATGGAGTTGGCAGGGGACGACATTGACGTGCCTGAAGAACTACTCAAAATGGTGGACGAGGACGCCACAGAGGAAGAGGAGAAGGACTCTATCCTGGGCCAGATACAGAACCTCCAGAACATGGACATGGACCAGATCAAGGAGAAAGCCTCAGCCACCATGGTTGAGATGAAATCTAAAGCAGAGGAGAAGTGCTCTGTAATGTGATGTGATGAGAGGAAACACTGGTTCAGTTGATCTGAGATTAGTTCCTAAGCACCCAGTTTGACCAAGGATAGGACTTCCAAGGTTGGACTTCCCTGAAATATTCTAGCTTTCAAGTATTCTAATCTAGACTGTGGGCTTGGATTTATTCGAAACACATACAGTAGTCCTACTACACAATCTAAATTTAACCAGTCTTAAATTGGTTAATCTGTCAATAGAGGGCCCTCTCTCCTGGAGAGATGACTCTTAATCTGTCTTTCTCAGAAAGCTGTGGGGAGGAGGTCAGGAAAAACATCACAGGGATGGCAGTAAAAGTATTTTTGTTGTTGTGGTTAATACGGTTTTATTTATTTTTATATACAGTAAACCTCATGTCTTCTTTGCAAGAAGGTACAATTAAGAGGATGTCATGTCATCACGGTTATAAATGCTCTGAATTGTTTCATGTTAAAAAAAATATGTTCCTCTGAATCTTTGGTAAAGCCTTTGTAAAACGGACCGTATACAATTGGATTTTGTACTTGAGCACGTTTGTAATAAATATAGAAATGTTTCATAAGAACCCCATGAAAAACAATCCATGTTCAGAGCTGTGGTTTATATAATGAGAGACAATGCCTCCATGTGGATAAAATCATTACATTTGACATGAAACTGCTCTTAAAGTTTCCGGACATATATCTCTTTATAGAATATGAAAGAGGCTGGTTCACAGGCTGAC
The DNA here is from genome assembly GCF_002021735.2 of Oncorhynchus kisutch. NCBI lineage: Eukaryota > Metazoa > Chordata > Actinopteri > Salmoniformes > Salmonidae > Oncorhynchus > Oncorhynchus kisutch. The sequence continues at coordinate 37,805,100 of NC_034181.2, read as the reverse complement.
TACATAGCATGTGTCGCGTGCACGAGCGTTGCAAAATAAATTTAGAAATCTATATTATTCAATTATTGCACCCACACTGCTCGCGCTCCAACGTATGTCTGCATTGCTAAGGTCTAAAGTAGAAGTCAGTTATATTTGTGACACAGACCGCGCTGCAAGTCCTGCCTCTCCCATCTCCTCATTGGTTTATAGAAGCAGGTACCCACGTGCCATCTCCTCCTTGGTTATACCCACATGGGTGACTGAAAGACGAATGAGGTCAGTGGCGGTAATGCACCTAATTTATGAAAGTTGCCAATCGCAATATAAAGTCAAGAGAAGATAAAGCCTAGAAGGAAGAGAGATGACTGGAAACGATTCGGTTGACCGTTTTATGTGTGGATTGATTGTCGGAGTAGAGGACCTTGTGCATTTCAGGTAAAATAACTACTCAATGTTTATATCCCAGGACAAATTAGCTAGCAACAGCAAGCTAGCTAAATAGGACAAATTAGCTAGCAAGTGCAAGCTAGCTAGCTAAATTGCCATAAATGTTTAATGGTTTTCGACCTGTCCCCAAATTAATGGAATTGGTTCAGAGTTTGTTTTGATATTTTAACCTGCATGTCATGATTGTGTTTGGTGTGGGGGGACAAAATACATTTATGCACGATGGCGCACGTGCGCAGCCAGTTTGGGTTCCGTGTAAGACCGGTTTAGCTATTCAAAGCTCAAAAGTACACATTATATGAGAATGATCTAATAAAATGAAAGATATTTACAAAAACCACAAACCTTTCAAGAGATATGTAACAGTTTGACATTATTAAGACGTATTTCTGCAGCAACAGGAAATGTGGATCATAATGAATAGAAGTTCGTTGTAGGGGTTGATACATTTTTCATTAGGGCAAATCAAGTCTGACATTTTAAAATCGAATTTACTAACTTTAGAAGCCTTTTAAAACCTTGAATACACTACAAGTTTGCATTTCCTGTAGTGCAGAAAAATTCTCAGCAATAAAAGAGTGCTCAGATTAAGATCCTATATCTGTAGTCAAAAGTTTAAAATACATATAATATCCATTTAAGCCAGGCACATAGAATACAACAGGATTTACAGAGCAGGCCTACACTAGGTAATGTCAGTTTCCTCCCCAAAATCCCCCAATGCCATAGCCTGGTACCAGATCTGTTGACCAATGGAGTTGGCTAGACAGCACAAATAGATCCTGCACCAGGCAACCAATGCCCCAGAGAGGGCCTCGTCACTTGTGGTGAAGCTGCAGGCTATTCATGAAGACCGTCTGCAGCTCGTTGATGTCATCCGTGGCCTCTATGGGAATGCTGGCTGTGTTAGTGGAGTTCAGTAACACTGAGTCACTAGTAGTAAAGCAAGAGGAGCTACAGTTGTCATACAGCTTGGAGCTCACACAGCATGAGCCTCCCACAGCTCCCAGTAGACGCTCGTACACATCCATGTAAAGGTTGGAGCAGTGTGGGGAGAGAAGGCCATGGTCTTGGGGGTGAGGGTGGTGGATGTGGAGGTGCTTGGCTCTGGGGCTGTGTTAGGGGCTGTGGGGCAGGTCTGCAGACCGCTGTTCCTCATGGTGCACTGTAGGTCTATGGCGATCAGGGGCTTGCCGATGTTGACGTCCGTGGTCCAGTCCACCAGCTCATTCACAGCTTTGAAATAGTACTGTAGACACACTGTGAACCCCAGCAGATTCTACAGAGATGAAGGAGTAGAATAATACTTTTTTTGACCTTATGTATTTATACTAGAGCTACAATGGAGATCAAAACTCTTGTTCAAGGTGAATACTGCCCTAAGATGACACCAGCTACTCCTACAGGAATGTAGTTTTAAAATGTTTTTTTTTCAAGAGATCAAACAAAAGGTGCAAATACAGTATAATAAAGTAGTAGTAATGTGAGAATGTAGAGAGTGGTGATTATATTGTACGCTTCTGTGGAGATCTGAGACGTGTATACAGGCAGTGCTGGGGCAGACTGCTGGAGAGCAGGAAGATGTGAGTCTCCTCTGGGGCCTTCCTTTTCATCGGTTTGGGGTCAACATATAGGAAAAGATTATAGAAAGTATTCACACCCCTTAACTTTTTCAACATTTTGTTGTGTCAGAGCTTGAATTTAAAATGTATTAAATTTAGATTTTGTCACTGGCCTACACACAATACCCCATAATGTGAAAGTGGAAATACGCTTAAAAATTTAAATTATTTTACAAATGGATTAAAAATGTGTCTTGAGACAATACGTATTCAACCCCTTTGTTATGGCAAGCCTAAATAAGTTCCATAATAAGTGGCATGGAATGACTGTGCAATATTAGTGTTTTAATAGTTTTTGAATGACTACCTCATTACTATACCCCACACATACCAATCATCTGTAAGGTCCTACAATCGAGCAGTGGATTTCAAACACAGATTCAACCAAAGACCAGAGAGGTTTTCAAATGCCTCGCAAAGAAGTGCACCCATTGGCACATGGTTAAAAAAGCAGACATTGAATATCCCTTGAGCATGGAGAAGTTATTAATTACACTTTGGATGGTGTATCAATACACCCAGTCACTACAAAGATACAGGTGTTCTTCCTAACTCAGTTGCCAAAGATGAAGGAAACCGCTCAGGGATTTCACCATGAAGAAAACTGAGGATGGATCAACAACATTGTAGGTAGTCCACAATACTAACCTAGTTGACTGAGTGAAAAGAAGGAAGGCTGTACAGAATATAAATATTCCATAGCGTGCATAGACACTAAAGTAATGTGGCAAAACAATTCACTTTTTTTGTCCTGAATACAACGTGTTATGTTTGGGGCAAATCCAATACAACATATTACTGAGTACCACTCTTCATATCAGCAAGCATAGTGGTGGCTGCATCATGTTATGTGTTTGCTTGTAATAGTTAAGGACTGGGGAGTTTTTCAGAATAAAAAAGAAACTGAATGGAGCACAGGCAAAATCCTAGAGGAAAACCTGGTACAGTTTGTTTTCCACCAGACACTGAGAGATGAATTCACCTTTCAGCAGGACAATAACCTAAAACACAAGGCCAAATCTACACTGGAGTTGCTTACCAAGAAGACCGTGAAGGGTGTATCCAAGTTACAGTTTTGACTTAAATCTACTTGAAAATCTATGGCAAGACCTGAAAATTTGACAGTGCCTGAAGAATAAAAAAAAAACTTATAATGGTCAAATATTGTACAATCTAGGTGTGCAAAGCTCTTAGAGACTTACCCAGATAGCCTCACAGTTGTAAATCACTGCCAAAGGTGATTCTAGCATGTATTGACTCAAGGGTGTGAATACTTATGTAAATTAGATATTTCTGTATTTCATTTTCAATAAATTGGCAAACATTTCTAAAAATGTGTTTTCACTCTGTCATTATGGGTTATTGTGTGTAGATGGGTGAGGAAATACAACATATTGAATCCATATTGAATTCAGGCTTTAACACAACAATATGGAATAAGTGGAAAGGTATGAATACTTTCTGAAGGCACTGCAGAGTCTGTAAAGACAGAATCTGCAGTCTGCACAATGCCACCTATGCTCATAATGTTGTTTCAGTAAACCCCAAGAAAGGAAAATGCTCTCATTGGTATTGAACAGAGCTGGGAAGAAACATTATGCCATCAGTGGCATATTGCGTTTAAATTCCTTTCCCTATCCTCCTATCCCTTTGGTGTTCACGGATCTGAAACGCTTCGATGGATGGATTGGATTAGGCTATTGGATTAGTTACACCTTTTCAGATCTGTGAACACTTGAATGGGTAGGGGATAGGAAAGAAACAGTGAGAAATTGGTGACAGGCGCTTGGGGAAGGAACAAGTTTGCATAATTGAACTGGGTGAAAGACTGTAGCATCTCACCAGGGAGAAGTTGGTGACGTGGGCCTGGCAGAAGGACATGTCCTCTGGTTTCTTCATGATGTGGGTGTAGATGACCAAAACGTCGGAGAACTCTGCAATGAAGCCCAGCTTGAGCTGAGCCCCACACTCAAAGTCCAGAAACATTATCTCAGGCAGTAAAAACACAACATTACATTCACCATAAGTACATTGAGCCCCACCTGTTTTGAAGGGGTGGGGGGGGGGGGGGGGGGGGGGGGCTGTTTTACATGTTAATTAGCCATTAATATGTGTCACATATCAGTTTGGAAACAATGTAAAAAAAAAAAATTGGAGTTCATAAAGCTGCATTCAAACATGAGCTGTGTTCGAATACTCATACTAACCACACTAACTATACTATTTGTGATTTAAATTGGGTATGTAGTATGCTTATTGGTCATAGTACGGATATGGTTAGTATGCCAAAAGTCCCCGGATATCATATAAAATTTGCCAAAATAGGAAGTATACAAGCAGTGGGCACCATTTCCGTACTTTTAGGGCAGTTGTTCAGAAAATGGGTTCAGAACGTTTTCATATTTGAAGAAAATGGGGGAAAATATACAGCCGAAGTCCAACGAGAGTGGATACAAACTCATTGCTTTATCTAATTATGACAAATGTTAAGAAAATGTAGAGCAATTTAATTAATAAAGTTATAACTTCTCAAATAAGTTAAGTTGCACATTATGTTGGCTGACAATTTGTTAACTATGCTATCCTTATGTACCACATAGCATTACAGCAGTATGTACCGCTAACAAGCTATCAAGAGGTTGCATAGCAACAGCATCAACTTCCGGTAGACAGGCGAAGTGCTAGTACAATAAAACTGTAACAATACTGTTAGTTTACAGTATACTAAAATGAACTAATAGTATGTAGTATACAGTATGTTAGTATGGGTATTCGAACACAGTTATGGTCTCTTTTTTGCTTTCTTGAGTAAGACAGCTCCAAAATGCAGGTGCTTCAGCCTAGCTCAGTGCTTTCTGTAGTGGTGGGGCTGCCAGTGGAAAAAACAAAGCGTAGGGGTTGGTAATGTTCTCTAGTTGCGCCGAGATTGGCTCAGGTTTCTGTCACTCATGGGGACACTACGTCTCCACCAAATATAAGGGTAGAGCTCAAAAATTCAAGCTCCTTGGGTGCCGCCATAGAGTTACATTAGAAGTGCACATCCAAGAAGGCGCAAGGCTAAAATTATGTCAAATTACATTATATCTACAGTGGCTTTGATTGTACTGATCATGTCAACATTATACTTTCAAAATCTTAGCTAGTAGTCATCCTCATGAATCAAGTCGACAATCTACTGGCAAACTCGGAACTGGGAAATCTGACTTCAGTGAGTTCAGGACAACTGGGAACTCAGGAAAAAGCACCATAAAAAAGCACCATAAATCCAGAGAATGTTTGATGACAAAATTTGCCCACGGAGGACCGCCGCACAACCTTCCTGTTCAAGTGAGCACAGCACAACAAGGTGAGTCCAAGAATGTATTGTATGCTGCTGCATAAATTATGTAATATGCCAGGGAAATATGTATATTGTAGCTAAGAAAGTAATACTAAGTGTATGTTGTGTAGTAAGATGTTAGTAGCCCATGTGCTTCACCATAATAATTTGGTCTATTTTCCCCTCATAATTTTGCCTACTGTTCTGACTTGGTGGTGCACATGCAGCCTATAACCTGTTTTAGAGAAATGTAATCATTGAATATTGTAAGAGATTTCATTGTCTGCTTATATGCCACCTTTATTTATCCTACGGTTCTGACTTGGTGTACAGGGAGAACACTGTAAGAATGGCCCATGTTATGAATTCTGTCGCTGTCCATTTCAAAAGTGCTCAACAAATAGTTATATTAACTACGTTCGTCCTAGCTCGGTCATTAATGTCTTAATCGAAAATACGGATTGCCCTTTATCCGCTTGTCGTCCCCTTATGCCACAGTTTGTACATCTCAATTGTCAGTAGAAACCACATTTGTTTAAGCAAATCAGCCATATCAGCCATGTTTTTTGAAAATGCATTAAATTAAGCTGAATTAACTGTTTTGCTGCCAGACAAGGCTCCGCTGATAGCCAGGTGTAGCAGTGGTAAGGTGTTGGGACTGCTGTTGGGATGTAGGCCCTAACAGTTTGTGTGCACCATTAATGTATTGTTTAGTGTTGTGTTGTGTTGTGCTATTTTGTGTAGTGGCTTTGCTGGCATGCATCCCCCACCCCCCAAAAATGGTTTGCCCCTCCAAGATTTAAATGCTGAAATCACCACTGACTGTGAGCCTTGGCCCACTGACGGTTGTGAGCCAGGTCCATGTCAGAGCTGTCATCAGGCACAATAGGGTCAGTCAAGAGCCCTGAGCTCTGATAGGCTGCTGCGGATCTCCAGAGCCTGCTTCCCCTTAGTGGCGTCGAACTGGCCCATGTCTGGATAAAACAAACAACACCACAATAACATTATCTCAGGCTCTCACAGAAGAGATTTGTCAGGCAAGGTATTATTGCCATGATAATCAATTCATGGAGGTACTGTATACAGGGTAGGAAAGGATATATATATTTTTTGTTTCGCTTTTACTTACTTTGCATGGTACTGCACTAGAGCAAATCTGTGTATTTTATTATTAATTGACGTGCATACTCCATGAACACAAATAGTGACATTTGCAAAATGATGATTATTTTACCAATACATAATTGGTCCATTACTCCATAGCCTCAGCCACTTTGTCCAGCAACACAGTGATCTTCTCATCCTCCAGAAGACGTTCCTTCAGAAACTTGATGAAGACACCGTTGGTGAACCTGCTAGAACTCAGCCCATAAGCTTCTGCATCTTGGTAGCTGCACAATAGAAGAACGGAACCACATAATAGGGGAATATATCATTTCATCTGTTCCTACAAAGTAACATGCTACAAATAGAAGTTTAGATATATTTTTGAGTAATCAGATTACTTACGTTGCATATCCAAAAACCATGTTAGCTGTGACCCTCAATAGTATGAATATTTATAAAAAAGACAAATGAAATAGTCTAACAATATAACAACAACAGTATGGCGAGGGGCTTTATATCCCATGTTAGTAACAGGGAGTGGACACTGAATATTAGTGAAAATCAAATGAACATACTGTAGCATAAGCATCACGGCTAGCATAGCTCCTTGGCACAGACATACGTTCAACTTTGATTTGCATTTATTTGAGATGTCAAATAACGTCAATTCAACGTGAATCCCCCCCCCCCCCCCCCAAATCCACCATGTTATTGGATTTAGATGACATTTGGGGTGAAAAAAAGACTACATTCCCTTATGTATCATTCTGGGGTGGCAGCTTAGTGGTTAGAACGTTGGACGAGTAACTGAAACGTTGCAATATTGAATCCCTGAGCTGACAAGGTAAAAATCTGTTATTCTGCCCCTGAACAAGGCAGTTAACCCACTGTTCCTAGGCCATCATTGAAAATAAGAATTTGTTCTTAGCTGACTTGCCTGGTTAAATAAAGGTTAAATAAAAATTCTCTGCAACCTGGCTTGAGGTGAGTAAAGGACTCCCTCTGCTGGAATCAGAGTTTTCAGAAGCTACACTACCCGACCAAAAATATGTGGACACCTGCTTGTTGAACATCTCATTCTGAAATCATGTGCATTAATATGAAGTTGATCCCCCCTTTGCTGCGATAACAGCCTCCACTCTTCTGGGAAGCTTTCCCACTAGATATTGGAACATTGCTGCGGGAACTTGCTTCCATTCTGCCACAAGAGCATTAGTGAGGTCATTCACTGATGTTGGGCTCGCAGTCGGCGTTCCAATTCATCCCAAAGGGGTTCGATGGGGTTGAGGTTAGGGTTCTGTGCAGGCCAGTGAAGTTCTTACGCAGCGATTTCGACAAACCATTTCTGTATGGACCCTTTATGGACCCTTTCTTTGTGTATTGTCTTTGTGTATTGTCATTCTGAAACAGGAAATGGCTATTTCTGATTTAATTTAAGACATTATCCCCGATTAATAACAAAAATAATGACATCCTCTTTAATCATTATTAAGACATTTAAAATTGCACTTTCTTTTTCTTTTTTGTGTGTATTTCAACTCTCTTCTTGTTTTTAACTGTCTGTTTTGTTTCGCGTTAGATGCAGTAATGTAAGATGTTGATTGCTGATCATTTGTATAATTGTGCTTGATATTTGTCATTTGCACTTGGAATAAAAAATGTATTCATACATTTACGTAAAAACATTTAAAAAAGGCCTATCAATTTTGTTCACTGGGTAGGCACGTTTGCCTACAGAAAACTTTTTGCTCCTCTCTAGAGCATTTCTGACAGCAATTTAGGCTGTGAAGTATGCCTACATGCACATACACAGTAATTATCAGGGATAATGTTTTGAGAGTTGCACCAGCCTCAGAAATAGCAGCCCAAATAAATGCTTCACAGAGTTCAAGTAACAGACACTTCTCAACATCAACTGTTCAGAGGAGTCTGAGTGAATCAGGCCTTCATGGTCGAATTGCTGCAAAGAAATCACTACTAAAGGACACAAATAAGAAAAATAGACTTGCTTGGGCCAAGAAATACGAGCAACTGACATTAGACCGGTGGAAATTTGTCCTTTGGTCTGGGGTCCAAATTGGAGGTTTTTGGTGTCAACTGCTGTGTCTTTGTGAGACGCAGTGTGGGTGAATGGATGATCTCCGCATGCGTATTTCCCACCATAAAGCATGGAGGAGGAAGTGTTATAGTGTGGGGGTGCTTTGCTGGTGATACTGTCTGTGATTTATTTAGCATTCAATGCACACTTAACAAGCATGTCTACCACAGCATTCTGCAGCGATACGCCATCCCATCTGGTTTGGGCTTAGTGGGACAATCATTTTAGACCCAAGTCTCCCCCTGTACCCAGACTTTGAACTACTCCCCTCTGGGCGCAGGTATAGGGCACCCCTCAGCAGGAAAAACAGAACTAGACAATCATTTGTGGCAGGTGCGTCCCTACTAAATAGCTTGGGCGAATGTTCCTATCGACTCAGTAAGGCCAGCAGGCTAGTCTTCAAAAAGAAAATGTTTTTAATGTATTGGTATGTAACTGTTATGAAAGTTGTATTGTCAATTTTGTTTTGTATTTAAACGCCACATTAAACGACACTGCAACAAAATTTCCCCATGGGGGACAATAAAGTCAGTAAGTAATGACCCAACACACCTCAAGGCTGTGTAAGGGCTCTTTTACCAAGAAGGAGAGTGATGGAGTGCTGTATCAGATGACCTGGCCTCCACAACCCCCCGATCCCTGTTACTTAAATTGTTTTGTTCATCCCCCTCAAAATAAAAACTACTTCCGGTAGGGGCGCTGAGAAGTTACTGGCCTGGTCGGTGCTGCTTCTTTGAATGCACACCAGATTGAAAGGTACTGGGGCAAATGTTGTCTCACCACACGTTTTCCGGCAGCTCTTCCCTTCTCCCTGTTTTCTCCAAACTATATTTTCTATTGAACTCCAAGAGCAAATTCCATACCTTTCCATGAGGTCACACTCCCAGCTCACCACAACCCACCTCAGTGTTGCCCTGAGCAACCAACGCCACATAACCTTGTAAATGAACTGTGTTTGTCTGCCCTGTATTGACATTTTTCGTATTTCCGATGACCCACAGTTCATAGCGATTGTTTGTGGTGACAGTGGTTACGAGTGCAGCGATCACATTGTTAGCCACATTTCTCTTCTATCAACTGTTTTGGGTCATTGGTTTTTGGTCTTTCAGTTGTTTCTGTCCGGGAGAGATTCTGGGTAAAAGTGCTAAACACTAAATATGTTTCAGTAAATGAATTAAGCTGTTATTAATAATCTGTCAAATCATTCCAATTGTACAGAGTAGGCTCCCTCCTCCTTTTCAATACTGATCTTAGCCCCCCATGACTATACTCAATGGTCCCTAAAACTCTTATTTAATTTGACTTTGCACTCTCTTGTACTATAGTAGTGAAACTCCTTAGATCACATAAAGGGGAAATATAGCCCTGCAGAATATGGTTGCAAAGTTTGTGTCCAATATACTGCCACATTTACTCACACACATAAGATTTCATACAGAGAAGCATAGTATGTATGTCAAGCCTGGGGGATTTCTTAGATTTATGGTTAATGGTATTTCGTTGATGTTAATCTCTAATTCATTTGATATACAGTGGGGCAAAAAAAGTATTTAGTCAGCCACCAATTGTGCAAGTTCTCCCACTTAAAAAGATGAGAGAGGCCTGTAATTTTCATCATAGGTACACTTCAACTATGACAGACAAAATGAGAAAACAAATCCAGAAAATCACATTGTAGGATTTTTATAGAATTTATTTGCAAATTATGGTGGAAAATAAGTATTTGGTCACCTACAAACAAGCAAGATTTCTGGCTCTCACAGACCTTCTTCTTCTTTAAGAGGCTCCTCTGTCCTCCACTCGTTTCCTGTATTAATGGCACCTGTTTGAACTTGTTATCAGTATAAAAGACACCTGTCCACAACCTCAAACAGTCACACTCCAAACTCCACTATGGTCAAGACCATCATTTGTGTAATTTGGGGGCCAATGGTGTATGTAAATGTATATTATTATTAAATATAACTTGTTTTGTCTCATGAATTCCACATCTTCAATGGGATTGCATTGTATTAATCTAAGTTGCCATTGTTGTATAATTATGGTGTGTTTATATGTTTTCATACATTTGTAATGTTCCACTACATCTTATGTCCAGGTACAGGTAGATTTTCATGGGCTAATCAAAGATGGTGGATAAATGAAGATAGTTCACTCAGGCTGTTTACTATTGTAAAAACATTTAAATTCCTGTATACTTAATTCATGTCTACTTCCTGTCTCTCCCATGGTGATAGCAGCTAGGTCTGGTCTTCTTAGTTCATTGACTTCCATTGAAACATAAAAAAAATGAGGGAGTGGGATGCCTCGCTTTCTCTTCAGTCTTTAGGCTAATGTTCGTCTGTGACCTGTGTGTGCGCCCAGGGATCTCTCCCCCGTGAGAAGGAAACCTTTACATGCTGGTGGGAGCCTGGTTTTGATTATCCACCACCCACCAAATCAAACAAAGTTTATTTGTCACGTGCGCCGAATACAACAGGTGAAATGCTTACAGTGAAATGCTTACTTACAGGCTGTAACCAATAGTGCGAAAAAAAAGTATTTGTGTGTGTGTGTGCGTGTGTGTAGGTAAGTAAAGAAATAAAACAACAGTAAAAAGACATTTGAAAATAACAGTAGCAAGGCTCCTTTTCCTGTAGTCCACAATCATCTCCTTAGTCTTGGTTACGTTAAGGGATAGGTTGTTATTCTGACACCGCCCGGCCAGGTCTCTGACCTCCTCCCTATAGGCTGTCTTGTCATTGTCGGTGATCAGGCCTACCACTGTAAGTTCTGTAAGTTCGCCGTCTGCAAACTTAATGATGGTGTTGGAGTGATGCCTGGCCATGCAGTCATGGGTGAACAGAGAGTACAGGAGGGGACTGAGAACGCACCCCTGGGGAGCTCCAGTGTTGAGGATCAGCGTGGCAGATGTGTTGCTACCTACGCTCACAACCTGGAGGCGGCCCGTCAGGAAGTCCAAGATCCAGTTGCAGAGGGAGGTGTTTTGTCCCAGGTTCCTTAGCTTAGTGATGAGCTTTGAGGGTACTATGGTGTTGAACGCTGAGCTGTACTCAATTAATAGCATTCACACATAGGTGTTCCTTTTGTCCAGGTGGGAAAGGGCAGTGTGGAGTGCAATGGAGATTGCATCATCGGTGGATCTGTTTGGGCGGTATGCAAATTGGAGTGGGTCTAGGGTTTCTGGGATAATGGTGTTGATGTGAGCCATTACCAGCCTTTCAAAGCACTGCATGGCTATGGATGTGAGTGCTACGGGTCTCTAGTCATTTAGGCAGGTTGTCTTTGTGTTCTTGGGCATAGGGACTATGGTGGTCTGCTTGAAACATGTTGGTATTACAGACTTAATCAGGGACATGTTGAAAATGTCAGTGAAGACACCTGCCAGTTGGTCAGCACATGCCCGGAGCACACGTCCGGAGCACACGTCCTGGTAATGCGTCTGGCCCCGCAGCCTTGTGTATCTTGACCCGTTTAAAGGTCTTACTCACGTCAGCTATGGAGAGCGTGATGCTCTGATGACAGCTGATGCTCTCATGCATGCCTCAGTGTTGCTTGCCTCGAAGCGCGCATAGAAGTTATTTAGCTCGTCTGGTAGGCTCGTGTCACTGGGCAGCTCGCAGCTGTGCTTCCCTTTGTAGTCTGTAATAGTTTGCGAGCCCTGCCACATCCGACGAGCATTGGAGACGATGTTGTATGATTCAAAGCGTATTGACGCTTTGCCTGTTTGATGGTTCGTCGCAGGGCGTAGCGGGATTTCTTGTAAGCTTCTGGGTTAGAGTCCCGCACCTTGAAAGCGGCAGCTCTACCCTTTAGCTCAGTGTGCATGTTGCCTGTAATCCATGGCTTCGGGTTGGGGTATGTACATACAGTCACTGTGGGGACGACGTCCTCAATGCACGTATTGATAAAGCCAGTGACTGACGTGGTGTATTCCTCAATGTCATCGGAAGAATCCCGGAACATGTTCCAGTCTGTGATAGCAAAACAGTCCTGTAGATTAGCATCTGCTTCATCTGACCACTTGATCTAGAATTGTTTTCCCTCTGGTTGCACATTTAACATGTTGATAGAGATTTGGTAGAACTGATTTAAGTTTCCCTGTATTAAAGTCTCCAGCCACTAGGAGCGCCGCCTCTGGGTGAGTGGTTTCCTGTTTGCTTATTTCCTTATACAGCTGACTGAGTGCGGTCTTAGTGCCAGCATCTGTTTGTGTTGGTAAATAAACAGCCACGAAAAGTATAGCTGAGAACTCTCTAGGCAAGTGTTGTGGCCTGCAATTTATCACAATATATTCTACTTCAAGCGAGCAAAATCTAGAGACCCCCCCCCCCCCCCCCCCCCGGTAGGGATATCCTTGTCTCATCATGCACTAGCGACTCCTGTGGCGGGCCGGGCGCAGTGCACAGTGTTTCCTCCGACACATTGGTGCGGCTGGCTTCTGGGTTGGATGCGCGCTGTGTTAAGAAGCAGTGCAGCTTGGTTGGGTTGTGTTTCAGAGGACGCATGGCTTTCGACCTTCGTCTCTCCCGAGCCCGTACGGGAGTTGTAGTGATGAGACAAGATAGTAACTACTAACAATTGGATACCACAAAATTGGGAAGAAAAGGGTGTAAAGTAAAAAAAATAAAAAAATAAGATACGGTTGCAGAAACATTATGTACAAAATAATTAAAAAATATCGCGAAACAAAAACACATAATAGCACAATTGGTTGGGCGCCCGTAAAACTGCTGCCATTTCTTCCATCACCACCTCTACTAACAGAAAGAAGAGATAGTAGCACGCAGTGGTAGCACGCAGTTGTGTCCACTGTTGATTTGTAAGTCTATTGTCAAGATCACTCTCCATTTTATTAAATTTAGTGGCTGCTTATATGTGTCCTATTTCATGTCCAATTGTGTATTAATACAAGTGTGAATTTGGAAATATGTTTTTTGCATATCCCAACTCCACATGAGACACACTCGGAGAGTGATTATATGGTGGTAGGCCTTGTTACCCAGCTACAACAATATTGATATGTGTACTTGAAGCTCTCCTGTGTCAGCACTGAACACCATTGAACTCTACTGACTGGAAAAGTATTAGCTCAGTCTCCATACTTAACATGTGCAAGATCAGTCCACTGACTCTCAAATAAAATAAATTAAAATGTTATCTGTCACACACTTTGTAAACAACAGGTGTAGACTAACAGCAAAAAAAAGAAAGAAAAATAACAGTAAAAAAATATAACACACGGAATAAATACACAATGAGTAACAATAACTTATACACAGGTTACCAGTACCGAGTCAATGTGCAGGGGTATGAGATAATTAATGTAAATATGTACATAAAGGTAGGGGTAAAGTGCCTAGGCAACAGGATAGATAATACACAGCAGCAGCAGCATATGTGATGAATCAAAAGAGTTTGTGCAAAAAGGGTCAATACAGATAGTCCAGGTAGCTAATCGGTGAACTATTCAGCAGTCTTATGGCTTGTGGGTTTGCTGTGCAGTATCAGAGACAACAGTCTTATGGCTTGTGGGTTTGCTGTGCAGTATCAGAGACAACAGTCTTATGACTTGGGAGGCTGGAGTTCTTGACCATTTTTAGGGCCTTTCTCTGACACCGCCTGGTATAGAGGTTGTGGATGACAGGGAGCTCGGCCTCAGTGATATTCTAGGCCGTACGCACTACCCTCTGTATCGCATTCTGTCGGCTGCCAAGCAGTTGCCAAGAGGTGATGCAGCCAGTCAAGATGCTCTCAATGGTGCAGTTATATAACTTTTTGAGGATCTGAGGGCCCACGACAAATCTTTTCAGCCTCCTGAGGGGGAAGAGGCATTGTTGTGCCTGCTCCACGACTGTGTTGGTGTATGTGGGCCATGTTAAATCCTTAGTGATGTGGACAACGAGGAACTTGATGCTCTTAACCCGCTCTACTACAGCACAGTCGATGTGGATGGGGGCGTGCTCGGCCCTCTGTTTCCTGAAGTCCATGATCCACTCCTTTGTCTTCCTGATGTTGAGGGAGAGGTTGTTGTCCTAGCACTACACTGCCAGGTCACTGACCTCCTCCCTATAGGCTGTCTCATCGTTGTCGATGATCAAGCCTACCACTGTCGTATCAAAAGCAAACTTAATGATGGTTGTTGGTGAACAGGGAGTACAGTAGGGGACTAAGCATGCACCCCTGATGGGCCCCATGTTGAGGGTTATCATAGCGTTTTATTGTTTTATTGTGAAACAAACAAGAAATAATAAAAGAAAAACAGAAAACTTGAGCGTGCATAACTATTCACCCCCCCAAAGTCAATACTTTGCAGAGCCACCTTTTGCAGCAATTACAGCTGCAAGTCTCTTGGGGTATGTATCTATAAGCTTGGCACATCTTGCCACTGGAATATTTGCCCATTCCTCAAGGCAAAACTGCTCCAGCTCCTTCAAGTTGGATGGGTTCCACTGGTATACAGCAATCTTTAAATCATCCCACAGATTCTCAATTGGATTGAGGTCTGGGCTTTGACTAGGCCATATCAAGACATTTAAATGTTTCCTCTTAAACCACTTGAGTGTTATTGTCCTGCTGGAAGGTGAGCCTCCATCCCAGTCTCAAATCTCTGAAAGACTGAAACAGGTTTCCCTCAAGAATGTCCCTGTATTTAGCGCCAACCAACATTCCTTCAATTCTGACCAGTTTCCCAGTCCCTGCCGATGAAAAACATCCCTACAGCATGATGCTGCCACCACCATGCTTCACTGTGGGGATGGTATTCTCGGGGTGATGAGAGGTGTTGGGTTTATGCCAGACAGCATTTTCCTTGATTGCCAAAAAGCTCAATTTTAGTCTCATCTGACCAGAGTACCTTCTTCCATGTGTTTGGGGATCTTTTGGCAAACACCAAACAGGTTTGCTTACTTTTTTCTTCAAGCAATGTCTTTTTTTCTGGCCACTCTTCCATAAAGCCCTGCTCTGTGGAGTGTACGGCTTAAAGTGGTCCTATGGACATATACTCCAATCTCCGCTGTGGAGCTTTGCAGCTCCTTCAGGGTTATCTTTGGTCTTATTGTTGCCTCTCTGATTAATGCCCTCCTTGCCTGGTCCATGAGTTTTGGTGGGCGGCCCTCTCTTGGCAGGCTTGTTTTGGTGCCATATTCTTTCAGTTTTTTAATAATGGATTTAATGGTGCTCCGTGGGATGTTCAATGTTTCAGATATTTTTTTTATTTTTAAACCCTGATCTGTACTTCTCCATAACTTTGTCCATGACCTGTTTGGAGAGCTCCTTGGTTTTCATGGTGCCGCTTGCTTGGTGGTGCCATTTGATTTGCTTAGCGGTGTTTCAGACTCTGGGGCCTTTTAGAACAGGTGTTTATATACTGAGATCATGTGGCAGATCATGTGACACAGGTGGACTTTATTTAACTAATTATGTGACTTCTGAAGGTAATTGGTTGCACCAGATCTTATTTAGGGACTTCATAAGCAAAGGGTTTGAACAAATATGCACTCACCACTTTTCCATTTTTAATTTTTTAAGTAATTTTTTAAATTTCACTTCACCAATTTGGACTATTTGTCCATTACATGAAATCCAAATAAAAATCTATTTAAATTACAGGTTGTAATGCAACAAAATAGGAAAAACGCCACAAACACAACACAATGCCACAGATGTCGCAGGTTGAGGGAGTGTGCAATTGGCATGCTGACTGCAGGAATGTACACCAGAGCTGTTGCCAGAAAATGGAATGTTAGTTTCTCTATCATAAGCCGCCTCCTAACGTCATTTTAGAGAATCTGGCAGTCCATCCACCCGGCCTCACAACCGCAGACCACATGTATGGCATTGTGTGGGTGAGCAGGATGCTGATGTTAATGTTGTGAACAGAGTGTGCCATGCTGACGGTGGGGTTATGGTATGGACAGGCATAAGCTACGGCCAACGAACACAATTGTACTTTATTGATGGCAATTTGAATGCAGAGATACTGTGACGAGATCATGAGGCCTATTGTCGTGCCATTCATCTTCCATCAGCTCATGTTTCAGCATGATTATGCACGGCCCCATGTCACAATTCCTGGAAGCTGAAAATGTCCCAGTTCCTCCATGGCCTGCATACTCACCAGACACCAGTTGAGCATGTTTGGGATGCTCTGGATCGACATGTACGACAGTGTGTTCCAGTTCCCTCCAATATCCATCAACTTCGCACAGCCATTGAAGAGGAGTGATACAACATTGTGTAGGCTACAATCAACAGCCTGATGAAATCAAATGAAATCAAATGTTATTGGTCACGTACACATGGTTAGCAGATGTTAATGCGAGCGTAGCGAAATGCTTGTGCTTCTAGTTCTGACCGTGCAGTAATATCTAACAAGTAACCTAACAATTTCACAACAACTACCTTATACACACAAGTGTAAAGGAATGATTAAAAATATGTACACAGAAATATATGGATGAGTGATGGCCGTGTGGCATAGGCAAGATGCAGTAGATAGTATAGAGTACAGTATATACATATGAGATGAGTAATGTAGGGCATGTAAACATTATATAAAGTGGCACTGTTTAAAGTGACTAGTGATTATATAGTGACTAGTGATTTATTACATCAAATGTTTAATTATTAAAGTGGCTAGAGATTTGAGTCAGTATGTTGGCAGCAGCCACTCAATGTTAGTGATGGCTGTTTAATGGTCTGATGGCCTTGAGATAGAAGCTGTTTTTCAGTCTCTCGGCCCCAGCTTTGATGCACCTGTACTGACCTCGCCTTCTGGATGACAGCGGGGTGAACAGACAGTGGTTCGGGTGGTTGTTGTCATTGATGATCTTTTTGGCCTTCCTGTGACATTGGGTGGTGTAGGTGTCCTGGAGGGCAGGTAGTTTGCCCCCCGTGATGCTCTTGAGAGCCTTACGGTTGTGGGTGGAGCAGTTGCCGTATCAGGCAATGATGCAGCCCGACAGGATGCTCTCGATTGTGCATCTGTAAAAGTTTGTGAGTGTTTTCGGTGACAAGCCTAATTTCTTCAGCCTCCTGAGGTTGAAGAGGCGTTTGTGTACCTTCTTCACCACGCTGTCTGTGTGGGTGGACCATTTCAGTTTGTCCGTGATGTGTACGCCAAGGAACTTAAAACGTTCCACCTTCTCCACCACTATCCCATCTATGTGGATAGGGAGGTGCTCCCTCTGCTGTTTCCTGAAGTCCACAATCATCTCCTTTGTTTTGTTGACTTTGAGTGTGAGGTTATTCTCCTGACACCATACTCCGAGGGCCCTCACCTCCTCCCTGTAGGCCGTCTCGTTGTTGTTGGTAATTAAGCCTACCACTGTAGTGTCGTCTGCAATCTTGATGATTGAGTTGGAGGCGTGCATGGCCACACAGTCATGGGTGAACAGGGAGTACAGGAGAGTGCTGAGACCGCACCCTTGTGGGGCCCCAGTGTTGAGGCTCAGCGAGGTGTAGATGTTGTTTCCTACACTCCCCACCTGGGGGCGGCCCGTCAGAAAATCCAGGACCCAGTTGCACAGGGCGGGGTCGAGACCCAGGTTCTCGAGCTTAGTGACGAGTTTGGAGAGTACTATGGTGTTAAATTATGAGCTGTAATCGATGACCAGCATTCTTACATAGGTATTCCTCTTGTCCAGATAGGTTAGTGTAGTGTGATTGCGATTGTGTCGTCTGCGGACCTTTTGGGGCGGTAAGCAAATTGGAGTGGATTTAGTGTGTCAGGTAGGGTGGAGGTGATATGATCCTTGACTAGTCTCTCAAAGCACTTCATGATGACGGAAGTGAGTGCTACGGGGCGATAGTCATTCTTGGGAACAGGAACAATGGTGGCCCTCTTGAAGCATGTGGGAACAGCAGACTGGGATAGGGATTGATTGAATATGTACGTAAACACACCAGCATTGAACAGACCTGAGCACGGGCGTTTCCTGTTTTAGTTTTTGTCTATAGGCTTGGAGCAACAAAATTGAGATTTGCCTGTATGTGAAGGAGATGGGTTGTGCTGCATGAGGCAAATAGTGGTCACACCAGATACTGACTGGTTCTGATCCAAACCCCTACACTTTTATTTAAGGTATCTGAGACCAACGGATGCCTGTCTGTATTCCCAGTCATGTGAAATCCATAGATTAGGGCCGATTGAATTTATTTCAATTTACTGATTTCCTTATATGAACTGTAACTTAGTAAAATCTTTGAAATTTTTGCACGTTTTGTTTATTTTTTTGTTCAGTGTGTATATACAGTGCATTCGGAATGTATTCAGTCCCATTGACTTTTAATAAAAAAAATGCATTAAATCGTTTTTTTCCCTAATCAACCTACAAAAAATACCCTATAATGACAAATCAAAAACAATGTTTGCAAAATCTGTAAAACTTAAATATCACATTTACATAAGTATTCAGACCCTTTCCTCAGTACTTTGTTGAAGCACCTTTGGCAATGATTACAGCCTCGAGTCTTTTTAGGTATGACGCTACAAGCCTGGCACTACAGTATTTGAGGAGTTTCTCCCATTCATCTTTGCATATCCTCTCAAACTCTGTCAGGTTGGATGGGGAGATGTCGCTGCACAGCTATTTTCAGGTCTTTCCAAAGATGTTCGATTGGGTTCAAGTCCGGGCTCTGGCTGGCCCACTCAAGGACATTCAGAAACTTGTCCCGAAGCCACTTCTGCGTTGTCGTGGCTGTGTGATTAGGGTAGTTGTCGCTGTTGGGAGGTGAACCTTCCCCCCAGACTGAGGTACTGAGCACTCTGGAGCAGGTTTTCCTCACGGATCTCGCTGTAGTTTGCTATGATCATCTTTCCCTCAATCCTGACTAGTCTCCCAGTCCCTGCCACTGAAAAACATCCCCACAGCATGATTCTGCCACCACCATGCTTCACGCAGTAGAGATGGTGCCAGGTTTCCGCCAGACGTGATGCTTGGCATTCAGGCCAAAGAGTTACATTTTGGTTTCATCAGACCAGTCCTTTATGCGCCTTTTGGTAAACTCCAAGCGGGCTGTCATGTGCCATTTATTGAGGAGTGGCTTCCGTCTGGCCACTGTCATGACTGTCATGTGAGGATCAGAATGGGTCGGATCAGTTTGGCTATGAGGAACAGTAACCAGACCTCCTCTCACCCACAGAAGAGGAGAGGAGGGAACTGGTGTGGGGGTTATGACACCTCTACACGCTTTTGTAAATTAAGGTAGAAGAACCCTCCCTCTTTGTTTCACAGACAGTTTTCCCTCTGAAACTTTAACACGCTCAAGAGTGAATACTGGAACAATATTTCTAACATAAGAATGTGGGGAATGGTCAGAGATGAGCTATAGAAAACTAATGTTATTAAACTGATGTTATTAAAAAGGTTATGGAGGAAATACTGTAACTTGAAAAGTATTTACACTACAGGTATGACAGGTATGAAGTCTCCATCTTTAACGTTGTATATAGTGCATTCATAGTGCTTTATTATGAAGCATGATACATATATTACTGAGGATAGAAATAAGTTGTTCCATCTAACATGTTCAAGCAGGAATGCATGATTCAAGATATTTTGATGTGTAACCTAATCCAGTGACTGTCATGAATTTCAGGTTGGCAATTAGACTATAGTTGCTATTTTACTGTCAAAATAGGACTCCACAATTTCCAGATTTGTTTTTGGTTCAAATAGAGATGAATTACATACATATGTACGTGCACTAACTAATATCATAGGCTAATTCATTTGGGGTTCAACACCTGAGGAAGTGGAAACTCGAAACACATTATCTAGATTGCTAAATGTAATACCCACTGATCTCGAGCACACAGGGGGAGAGGAGAGTGGCTCGCTCATCACAGCATCAGGCTCCAGCGAGGGCACATGGGCAGACACTCTCACTACAGGAATCATGAGGATTTATGCACTTTACTGTTTGACCAAATTATGGCTTTAGCCACCCAGAAAATAGGATATTTTGAGTGAGGTGACAATGTAGAATGTGCTCTTTATACTTTTTGTCTAACTGATGAGCAGGTCTCCTGCCTGATGCCGTGTTTGACTTTGAATGTACGTTTTTGAGGCGTATCGGAAAACAGGGCCAGCCCATCTTGGTAAGGGGGGCGGTCATTGCACACTGATCAGACAAAGGCCCATTATACACAGTGTACAAAACATTAGGAACACCTTCCTAATATTGAGTTGGAACCATTTTCAGAACAGCCTCAATTCGTCGAAGCATGGACTCTACAAGGTGTCGAAAGCGTCGTTCCACAGGGATGCTGGCCCATGTTGACTACAATACAATAATGGCTGGATCTCCTTTGGGCCGTGGACCATTCTTGATGCACCCGGGAAACAATTGAGCGTGAAAAACCCAACACGGTTGCCGTTCTTGAACCGGTGTGCCTGGCAACTACTACCATACCCCGTTCAAAGGCACTCAAATCTTTTGTCTTGCCCATTTACCCGCTGGATGGCACACACACAATCCATGTCTCAATTGTCTCAAGGCTGAAAAATCCTTCTTTAACCAGTCTCCTCTCCTTTCTCGACACTGATTGAAGTGGACATCAATAAGGGATCGTAGGTTTCACCTGGTCAGTCCATGTCATGGATAATGCTTTTCTAAACTCAGTGTAGATTATTATAACAGAGAAATTTCACAAAAATCTTTTAAACAAATCTTTATAGGCCCATGGGCCGTAGGCCATGTCATGTTTTTCTAATATTTTTGTGTCTGTCAATTTTTACCAGCCCTTACGCAACTAAAAAATGCTCCAGATCCTCTGGTATTTGCCAGAATTGCCAGATGGCAAATCCTCCCAAGTCCATGTAATGTAACCACTCAAATCGTGGTCTTTAGTCTACAGTAGTAGCCAGCTGATGAAACTGGTTAGGCTAAAGATTGATTTTGAAAAATGTGATTACAATGTATAAAACATAATTGCGAGAATGCATTACAAATCAAGGAATAACAAAAGTTGATAACATACTTTTCTTGTTCTGTTTTATTTCAGGAAACAAACATATGTTACATTTCCCCAATCCCCCCTCACCTACCATGCATCAAACACCTCAAGGTAAGACACCCATGCATACCCCACAAGTCAACAGACTATGGGAGGCTACATTGGGGGAACTATATACATTGGGGAGACTTGGGGAAACTACATACATAGATTGGGGAAACTACATACATAGAGCCATGACTACATGGAACTCTATTCCACATCAGGTAACTGATGCAAGCAGTATAATCAGATTTAAAAAAGACACATTATGGAACAGCAGGGACTGTGAAGCAACACAAATATAGGCAGACACATGCATACACACATCAAATACGCACACATACACATTTTGTGTAGATATGTGGTAGTGGAGTATGGAACTGAGGGCACACACTTAGTTGTGAATTCTGTAACAAATGTATTGTAATGTTTTTAAAATATTATAACTGCCTTAATTTTTACAGAACCCAGGAAGAGTAGCTGCTACCTTGGCAGCAGCTAATGGGGATCCATAATAAATACAAAAAATACAATACAGAGTTTTCAATACATTTTACAAATACATGTCCTGGGAAAAGTCAGTGGTCCAGTTGTCCCTCATAGAGCCATTCTTCACTAGCCCCATCAGCAGCACTGTGACCAGGAAGGTATACATTTTACTGACGGTAGTGTTCACCAGTTTTGAGAGCCTCCCTTTTACGCCAAGGGCAGTCTTCTTTTTCAGTTCATGAGCATACTTGCAAACAAATATGCATATTTAGTAGGCTAAAGGCATTCTGGATGTGGATACATTTGAAGAGAGCCTTGGGTTTTTCTCTAATATGATAATGAGCATACCTGTTGGTTTCCTGCACCACACTCTCCACCAACTCCTCATCATGGAACATTTTAAAACCCCTCTGAGGGGGTAGGCAGGGTGCTTGTACACCAGACAGGGCATCATTGAAGTCTGTCTCCAATGGTGTGAAGTGACAGGATTTGAAATATGCTGAAAAGTGGCAATGGGCGCAGCAATTCTTGACTGTTTATTTGCGATTTATAGTGAAAGGAATTCTATGATTAGGGAGTTTTCGCTTGTCAAACATACATTTGCTTATTAGCGTTTTTATAGTGAATGGCATTTTTGGAACCAACATAAACAGAAATGGCTGCCATCACAAAGAACTTAAACAATAATATTATATTTCTCCCTTGTGCTCACCAGAGATGTGGTACATTGTAAACAAGTCTAGCTGTTAGGTCGCTAAATTGTTTTGTTTTGTTGTCAGCACAACCTGTTATTTAGACTGGTTTATAGAATGAGTTTGGCTGTGGATGTGTTCCGTGTGATGCTTGGATGAGGAAGTTTGCATTTATCTTTTACAATGAAAGGAATAAGGAATAAAGTTGTGAATGCCTTTTATTTTCCGACTGTACAAAACATTGTTTCGATGCTTTAAAAACAATGCTATTTAGACTTGTTTGTTGCGTCATATGTAGTTCTGTTGATACTGTTCTAATCACATATTTGTGATGGTATGCTGCAGTGACCACTCAACAAAGATCACTTCAAGTTTGCGGACGACACAACAGTGGTAGGCTTGATTACCAACAACGACGAGACGGCCTACAGGGAGGAGGTGAGGGCCCTCGGAGTGTGGTGTCAGGAAAATAACCTCACACTCAACGTCAACAAAACTAAGGAGATGATTGTGGACTTCAGGAAACAGCAGAGGGAACACCCCCCTATCCACATCGATGGAACAGTAGTGGAGAGGGTAGCAAGTTTTAAGTTCCTCGGCATGCACATCACAGACAAACTGAATTGGTCCACTCACACAGACAGTATCGTGAAGAAGGCGCAGCAGCGCCTCTTCAACCTCAGGAGGCTGAAGAAATTCGGCTTGTCACCAAAAGCACTCACAAACTTCTACAGATGCACAATCGAGAGCATCCTGGCGGGCTGTATCACCGCCTGGTACGGCAACTGCTCCGCCCACAACCGTAAGGCTCTCCAGAGGGTAGTGAGGTCTGCACAACGCATCACCGGGGGCAAACTACCTGCCCTCCAGGACACCTACACCACCCAATGTTACAGGAAGGCCATAAAGATCATCAATGACATCAACCACCCGAGCCACTGCCTGTTCACCCCGCTATCATCCAGAAGGCGAGGTCAGTACAGGTGCATCAAAGCTGGGACCGAGAGACTGAAAAACAGCTTCTATCTCAAGGCCATCAGACTGTTAAACAGCCACCACTAACATTGAGTGGCTGCTGCCAACACACTGACAATGACACTGACTCAACTCCAGCCACTTTAATAATGGGAATTGATGGGAAATGATGTAAATATATCACTAGCCACTTTAAACAATGCTACCTTATATGTTACTTACCCTACATTATTCATCTCATATGTATACGTATATACTGTACTCTATATCATCCTTACATATCATCCTTATGTAATACATGTATCACTAGCCACTTTAACTATGCCACTTTGTTTACATACTCATCTCATATGTATATACTGTACTCGATATCATCTACTGTATCTTGCCTATGCTGCTCTGTACCATCACTCATTCATATATCCTTATGTACATATTCTTTATCCCCTTACACTGTGTATAAGACAGTAGTTTTAGAATTGTTAGTTAGATTACTTGTTGGTTATTACTGCATTGTCGGAACTAGAAGCACAAGCATTTCGCTACACTCGCATTAACATCTGCTAACCATGTGTATGTGACAAATAAAATTTGATTTAATATGTAATTGTATGCATCAAAAGGCTATTAAGTAATCGTCTGTCTTATGTAACCATACCAAACGTAACATATCATATTAATTTATGTGTCCTGGATTGTATTTTACTATGTTATGTCTAGTCTATGAGACCAGGCTGATTGAATACAAACTGGCTACTTGTATGAGAAAAACACTGAGTGAATGAATGTGTGAAGAAATGTATTAAATAAAGGTTGAGTGTGATGTCAATGCAGATTTACAGCTGTTGCCCCTCTCCTCAATATTCCCCCATCCATTGTACATACAGTTAGGCTAACACGTAATGTTATTTCTCTGAAAAGGGTAGGAGTAAAAATAATTGACTCATTTTCAAAACCTCACCATGCAAGGATAACACCACTGAACCTTTTTCTAAAACGTTTTTTTTGAGTTGGGAGTGATACCATTCTTCCTTTCAGAATCCTTCCAGAACCTTGATATCCTTTGTCTGTGCTTATGGACTGCCCTATTCAATTCAAACCATAGGTTTCAATGGTCAAGTCCGGACACAGATGGCCATTGCAAAATGTGGATTTTGATGTGTGCTTGCAGTTGTCGTCTTGCTGGACGATCCACGTGGCCAAGTTTCAGCCTCCTAGCAGAGGCAACCAGGTTATTGGCAGAGGCAATCCTGGTACTGGTTAAAGTTCATGATGCTATTGACCTTAACATGGGCCTCAGGATCAGCCCAATAACAAAGATCCACCTCCATATTTTACAGTAGGTATAGGGTTGTTTTCGGGTCATGCATTCTAATTGGACACAAAACCCACCACTGGGGTTTGTGGCCAAAGAACTCTATTTTCATGTCATCCAACAAATGTAAACGGAGTTTGCTAAACAGCATTGTCATTTAGATTGGAACCGGTGGTTTGGTCCGATGAGAATACATGAGCAGAAAATATCCCCATACCTACTGTAAAATATGGTGGTATATCATTGCTGTTATGGGGCGGGCTATTTTGCTTCCACTGGTCAATTTTGACCCCTACCTTTGAGAGAAAAAAAATAGACTTGTTTCTGAGCAATTGCACTGTATTAAAATATACATTTCCCTTTTTCATAGCATACAATATTGCTCAGTATTTAAATTATTTTATACTCATTTTTGATAATCCTTAACAAGGGTGTCAATCATTTCAGACCCCGTTGTATTTACAAAAAAAAACACCACCTCTTTCTCTAGATGAGACTAGGATTTTTTTCATTGCTTCGTCCTCAGGAACAGTTCAGGAACAGCTAATATCCTTAAAACAAGGAAGTGTTTTCACAAATGAAATATCTATAAAACAATAGTTCTAGGATAGTCATTTATTACAAAAATGTTAAAAGACAACAGGATGAAAATATTAAGAAAGCACCAAAACTAATTCGTTGGAAATGTGAACCGCTGTCATTCTGGGATAAGACTTTTTGTCCTTTACAACAATATGCAGTGTCTCCTCAGTCAAGACTAGTTACACGTGGAAACAATATGCAACCGTTTCAATTGAAATTCACATAATCTCCTTGCTGTTAAAAAAAATCTGCATTTCTAAGCAGCAACACCCTCAAAGTCAGTACATCCTTATCAATTGCACCGACACACTGAGTTACAAGCCATGGCGCATCACATGTCGTTCCAGGTCAGTGCTGTTCATGAGAGTTCGGCCACAGAGCTTGCAAGAAAGCGCATTTTCATTTCTGGTCGATGGAATTATCCTCAGGGTAGCGGAGGCATCTATACTCAGGGCAGTGGACGCATCTATACTCAGGGTAGTGGAGGCATAGAATAGGAATGATAATAGAATGAGTAGCAGAGTTAAACACCTGACAGGGAACCAGAAACAGTTTGATCAATTGGATGTCAATAGTTTCATCATGTCAAAATGTACATACCTTTTGGTGCAGATGTGTTGCCATTTTCATGATCTTGCTTATCGTCACTCATGGGGTTTTCCTCAGACTTTTCGTCCTCTACAGACCCTTGCTCCTGTTTCGTATTGCACTCAGGTTTCAGACTGTCATTCTTCACCACCACCTCCTCATGTTCCGGTTTCTCACTAGGATTCCTGTGTGTTTCCTCTTTGCCCTCTTCATTTTCAAGCACTGGCATTTCATGATAGTGGCAGGCTTCATTTTTAAGCACTGGCATCTCATGATATTGGTCGTTTTGTTCTCCTATGTCCATCTCTCCAGGTTCTCGGTTCTCTTCCTCAAAGTCCATAAATTGTTCCTCTACCATCTCCTTATCCTCATGCTCGAGCTCCCCATGGCATTCTTCCTCCTTGTTCTCCTCATAACTAAAATCATGGCTCTCGTGGAATTCACTGCTTTGGGCACTGTTCGCTGACACCTCATTATCTCCACCTTTGTTCACCTGATCTTGTTGCCCATGGTTCTCTTCACAGTCCATGGATTTTTCTTCTACGTACCCTTTGGTCTCATATTTTTTGGGGGCAATGTTCTCCCCATTTTTCTCCAACCCTTTTTCCTCAACGGTATCCCCTTCTTTGAGCCCTAGAGTTTCTTTAAGTCTTCTGTTAGTTTCTTCCTGGTCTTTCTCTTCTTCTTTTCCTAGCTTCTCTATGTTCTCTCCCTCCTCCAGCACCTGCTGCTTCTCACTATGTCTGTGGTTGGTTTCTTCCTTCTCTTTGTTTCTTAGCTTGTCAGCGTTCTCCCCCTCTTCCTCCAGCCCTTGTTTCTCACCATGTTTATTTCTTTCTTCTTTGTCTTCTTCATTTTCTAATTCCTGGTCACATTTCTTTTCCTTTTCTCGGTTGACTCTGTCCAGTCTGGTCTCCAGTTCCTCCAGATGGACCTGCCCCACCAGCTCATGGTTCCTCACGACCTACAAGAAAGAACAACACAAGTCAGAAGACATTTACATCAGATATAGAAGGTCAAACGACTCAACAGAGAAGAGTTGACTATAGAACAAACTTTTAGAATTAGCATGAATAAAACAATGTGTAAGAATACTACTAGTTGTGACCTTTGATTGGCTATTTGTCAACATAACCACTGTCCATGTGTAGAGACACAGGCTCATCCAGAAACATCCCTGATCACAAAGGTACTGTGCAGCTCTGATGGGAGTACAGGTGTAAGCAGTACAACAGAAATCCCCTCTAGTCTTTCAGAGGAAAAGTTGCGCAGCGGTCTAAGGCACTGCATCTCAGTGCAAGAGGTGTCACTACAGTCCCTGGTTCGAGTCCAGGCTGTATCACATCCGGCCGTGATTGGGAGTCCCATAGGGCGGCGCACAATTAGCCCAGCATCGTACGGGTTTGGCCATCATTGTAAATAAGAATTTTTCCTCACTGACCTGCCTAGTTAAACAAAAAAAACAAGTGGATACACAATCATATTGCTTACACCTATGCAGTCCTTTCAGATCCTAAGGGTAGAACACTAACCTGGTGCTTATCGCATAGGTGTGCCTCCAACTCGCTCAGCTGTGTGAAGTCAAAGTAGCACAGTCTGCATTTGTACGGCTTGATATCATCGTGCTTAATGAGCATGTGCAGATGCAGCTTCTCATCACTGGAACTAGTGAAGGTGCACTTGTGGCAGCGGAACACGAGGCCCTGGAGATATCGCGATAGCCTTGAACGACGCACCTCTATCGGGGCCACCGGCTCCTCTGTTGTAACATGTGATTAAAACCAGGATCAGCAGCATAGAGTCGGGTAAGACACTGATAAGTATCCGACAGAATAAACGGTAGACAGCCAGATTAAGTGTCTAGTGAGTGTCATGGATGTATAAAGCATAATTGTGTATGGTCATAATGTAATTTATTGTATTAATACCACAAAAATACCTACCACGATGGAGGACGATGTGGTCGATCATGCAGTTTTTGTTTTTGGTGTGGTAAAGACAGAGAGGGCAGCGTAGGTCCTTAGGAGCTTCTGTTGCGCTACTGGCATGTGCCGTCTCTATGTGTATATCCAAATTCTTCCTAATGTAAGCATTCAGAGAAAAACGTGTTAGACTCATTTGGCAATACAGCATATTGAGGCTTAATAGTTAGAAACAATTATGACCACGAAGTGATCATTTAAAGAGGGAGTTAATTTAGCAACCCTTGTCGTCAAAGGTGCTAATTGTTCAATCACTTCAATTAGTTTCTATATTCTTAGATATCCATAGCAGGAATGTGTATACTAAAGCCCCAACTATGACCCAGCAAAGTCAAGCATTGGCATTTGAGCAGATTCTACCACTGAAAATAATATATTACCTGAAGCCCGTGAAAAAGGAGCAGTCCTTGCACCTCACCAGCCTTTTCCCATTGTGCCGATTTATGTAGTGCCGGCGCATACTCTTGATGTGTGTTGAGGTGTAGATACAAAACTCACAGATGAATAACGCATCTTGAGTGGTCGCGATGGCCTGTTGGCCTGGATGTCTGGAGGCCTGAGCCACCTGCCTGTAGTGGTTGAGCTGACGCTGGACATCTGGGGGCTCCAAGTACACTGGTTCTGTAATGGAAAGTACACTGGATATTAGAACCACATTACATTCAGTCACTCAGCAGATGCCTTCTCTGATTTAAAGAAAATGTAGGGGAGGTGTGCTATTGACAAAATACTTGAGGGGTCAATACGCAAAACGTTATGCATTTTTCAAAAATATTGATTGTCTGTATGCTGCACAACACATTTGATAATTTATAGGAAAGGTTCTTAATCATGAAGTTTAATCATTCAAATAATGAATGTAAAGGGGGGCACTTGCTTTCAGTGAGGTCTGTTTCCTCAGAATCGTCAGACATGTGATTGCCTTCCTGAGGTTCTGGCAGGTTAGGGACCTCTTCATTGGCCTCCAGGGTGTGTTTCCTGTC
The DNA here is from genome assembly GCF_002021735.2 of Oncorhynchus kisutch. Lineage (NCBI taxonomy): Eukaryota > Metazoa > Chordata > Actinopteri > Salmoniformes > Salmonidae > Oncorhynchus > Oncorhynchus kisutch. The sequence continues at coordinate 37,775,916 of NC_034181.2, read as the reverse complement.
CTGGCTACCGGTCACGGGGGAAGGAAGGTTCTTGGATGGGTACTCAGCTACTCCAGCAAGACAGATTAAAAAAGGAAACAGGGTTTAAAATGTTTTCCACAGCTTTTGCCATTTAAATTGACATTTTATACAGTATCAAAATCTGCAAAATTAACAGATAAATACTTTTTTTTATCTTTACAATGTGGTGACATGACAAATCAAATCAAATTTTGGTCACATACACATATTTAGCAGATGTTATTGCGGGTGTAGTGAAATGCTTGTGTTCCTAGCTCCAACAGTGCAGTAGTATCTAACAATACACAAATCTAAAGTAAAATAATGGAATTAAGAAATACATAAATATTAGGACAAGCAATGTCGGAGCGGCATTGACTAAATACAGTAGAATAGAATACAGTATATACATATGAGATGAGTAAAGCAGTATGTAAACAGTATTAATGTGACTAGTGTTCCATTATTAAAGTGGCCAGTGATTCTATGTCTATGTATATAGGGCAGCAGTCTCTAAGGTGCAGGGATGAGTAGCCGGGTGGTAGCCGGCTAGTGACAGTGTGCTATATTAGTAAGGCTGCCTCACCACCATGTACTTTGAGCAGGTGGTTCTTCAAAAGGCTCAAGATGGTAGTTCTGTACCGACAGAGCCCACAATGGAAGGGTTTGATGGTCCCGGGGCGATGTCTAATATGGCGGTCAAACCTGAGGAGACATTTGCAGACAAGCAGTCATTTCACAAATTGATTTATTCAGATGTTTAAGCAAATCTTTATGGTTATATAGAAGCAAGAAATAATGTTGTATTGTGGTACCTAAAGAAGGTAACATTACAAGATAGAATCAATCACATACTATCAGTACTCTCCTCTGATGTAAATATACAATATATTTCCTCTTACATCTGCTTCTGTTGATGTGGTATGTTGTCCAGCCGTTTGAGCGCTGCCGTAGCTGCATGGCTCCGCTCATGTGAGCGTAAACCTTTCAAAGACATGAAAGTTCGCCCGCAGTGCTTGCACTCCTCTCCTGCTGACCCCCCCTCTGGTTCTGTTGTCGACGGGACAGGGGAAGGGGACCCCATTGGACCCATCCCTGTTGCAACAGATTCCACCTTTGTCACAATCCAATGACTGTCCGATTCCGCTGCCGGCAGAACATCGGGCAGTTCTTGTCTTTCATGCTGAAAGACAAATAAATGATTACGGTTGAGAATCACATATGGGAAAACACAGATGTATTTTTCCAATGTTGTACAGTACTACCATCTGTCAAACAATCACAAGCCTGTAGGTTTGCAGTTTACTGCATTATGTGCCACTTACCTTAACAGACTTGGTCTTTATTGGTGGCTCACTAAGGTGTTGTTTCCTCTTCTGTCCATTTTCCAGCGTCTGAAACTCCTCATTATGATGGTCGAGATGGGAGCCGAGGTCCACACTGCCCTGGATTTGGAGGTTACAGTATCCACATCTGTAGAACTCTGTGCCAATCTCTGAAGTCTTTGAAAGTATGGTGAAGTCCCGTTTGAAATCTTCGTTGTGGAAATTGGTGTAGTGGATACTTAGCAGGAGATTTGAATTGAAGAATAATTTCACACATTTCTTGCATTCAACTGGACGCAATGCGCTGCCTTTCTCACATTCTGGATCAAATAACTTGGAGACAGGTTTCTGCTGCCTGTGGCGATTTCTGGGCTTTGGGGGAGAGTGCAGTGTGTTAATCGGTCGGTGTTCGCTAGATTTGTGCATGCTGTTAGAGACTCCTGGATGGCAAATCACATAATGGGAGACCATGCCTTTTTCACTAAGACATTGGAAAAAACAGAGAGAACAGTTTCTCTTCTCACCAGGTGATTTGGTTTCCGGACTCAAAGAAGCCTTATGGTGTTGTGAGGTTGGAGGAATGCGGTGAGGTCTGAATGCTGGAACAAAGTGGTTGTTGAAAGCGGCATTGTCATGTTGCCTCCTATAGTGGGCTGCAAGGTACTTACAAATCAAAGTCGTATACGAGCACAGTGCACACTTGTAGGAAAACTCTTTGTCCTCAATTGGAGCCACTGTACTGTGGTTAATGCGAAGATGGCGGGCAAGACCCTTTTTAGTGGTGCAAAAGTACTTGCAAAGGTGGCATTTGACTATGATGGATTTCCTATTTTTTAAAATGGCAGCTTGGGCAATTGAGGTCTGGGATCCTCTATATTTGGAGAGAAGATGTTTTTTAATGGCAGCGGATTTTTTCAAGGCCGGTTTGAACATATTGGGGGCAGATCGTTTGTGATCCATCTCATAGTGAGCTTTCAACTTCTTGAATTTTGCATGGATGACTGGACACATATTGCACTGGAAGCCTGCCAATCCTATCCTCTTACCCGATCGGACTTTCACACATTCGTCTGGGTCACTGAAGTGTACAATTTCTTGTTCAAGTCTCTCAGTTCTGGCTTTGGTGGCTGGATGCCTCATCTGGCAGTGAGTTAGAACACCATGAGGGCGAGAGTTCACATACGGACAGATTGAACACTTGAATACCAGAGTCCCATCACCTGTACTAGATTTAGGTTCCTTTTCACAAGTTGATGGATCATATTCCGGATGTTTCTTTCCACAATGAGTTAACATACCATGGAGGGTGTTGAACTCTCCAGAACAGACAGGGCACCTCCATCGCTGGCTTGGATTTGAGGTTTCAAGAACATCAGACTGTTCATGGATCTTCATATCATATTCTGGATGTTTCTTTCCACAATGAGTAAACATACCATGGAGGGTGTTGAACTCTCCGGAACAGACAGGGCACATATGTGTCTCGCTTGACCCCGAGGTTTCATGAACAGCTTGCTCTTCATGGACCCCTGGCTCTTGGGTCTGCCTACTACTAATGACATCTAACACAGATCCATCTTCCTTGACAGACCATGGATGAACTACACGGTAGTGGCTGCCGATACCCCCCATTGAAGTAGCCTTAAAGGAACATGCTCGGCATGGATAGACTTTTGTGTCACCTTCTCCGGACTGAAAAGATGGGGAGGTCTTCGGAACTTCCCCAAACCTGAGGGTAATATTTTCATGTTTAACATTCTGCTCTGTGTTAGGCTTAATTGTTTTAGATAGAGAAGTCTTAGGGCCAACATGTAACCTCAGGATGATGGACTCAAGTCCAGTATTTTTATCTGGATGACGTTGCCGGTAGTGCCGGAGGAGTCCCTTCGCTTCAGTGTGTGAACAAACACACCACTCGCAATGATAACCTGCTTGTAAATGGCCATCTTGGTAAGCCCAACGCATAATCGTTGTGATTGGGGCTTTCTCTTGGTGGTTATTCCTCAGATGCCTTTTCAAAAGATATATATGGGGAGTTATATAAGAGCATTTGCGGCATTTTAAGGACCTGAGTGGTGCAGCTTTCTGCGTGCGAGATTGTGAAGCTTTCATGGGGGACTTTTTAGGTTGTTGGGTTATTAATTTCTTGGGGGGGGTGCGAACAATGGTAGTATACCGGACAACTTGATCCGCAGTAGCCGGCAGATCACTATGTCTTAATTTCTGATGATTCAAAACACCCCTAACTGTGGCATTGTCATAGTCACAATGCTGGCAGTAAAACAACTTCCCCTCTTCTTCTTGGGATGAGTTAAGTGTGTCTTCTTGTACTGGCTGCGATTTGCCCATAACCGTAGCAGTATATTCAAGGATTTGCTTAGCAGTTAGTTTCATATCAAGGTGTCTTTTCCTTTGATGATTCAAAACCCCTATCACTGTTAGATTGCTATAGTTGCAAAGCTGACAGAAAAACATGTCTGCAACCTCGTCCTTCAAAAGAGGACGAGACAAGATGTGAGGAGAGTTGGGTGAGTGGACTGCTTTTGACTGAGATTGTTTGGTTTGCCCTTGAACCACAACAGTATGCCTTAAGATCTGCGCAGCGTTTGTTTCGAGATCACCATGCATTTTATTTTGATGATTCAAAATCCCCCTTACTGTAGAATTGCTATAGTCACAATACTGGCAGAAGAACTTCTCTAATTCTTCTTGGAAAATCTCAGATGTTAAGAATGATGAGTGAGGTGATTTGCCAGATTGGGCCAAAATCATAGCAGCAGTATATTCAAGGATTTGTTTATGAGTTGCCTTAAGATCAGGGTGTCTTTTCCTTTGATGATCCATAACCCCACTCATGGTTGGATTGCTATAGTTGCAAAGCTGACAGAATAACACAGCCTCTTCCGTCACAAGAGGAAGAGGTAAGATGTGAGAAGAGTTCATTGAGTTGACTCTTTTAGACTCTTCTGATGTTTTCATTTGCCCTCGAACCTCAGTAGTATGCCTGAAGATGTCATCAGGAGTTGTTTTGAGTTGACCGTGTCTTCTCTTCTGATGATTAAAAATCCCGCTCATTGAGGGATCGCCATAGTTGCAAAACTGACAGAAAAACAAGTTACCTGCCTCATTCCCAACATCAGATCTGAGGAGAGAGGAGTTAGGGGCCTCAAATCCAGCAGACTGAGATGTAGATTTTTGACTAAGAAGCTCAGATGTATATTGAAGGATCTGATTAGTGGATATCTGAAGACGGCGATGTCTTAATTTCTGATGATTCAAAACCCCTGCAACACTTGGGTTGCCATAGTTGCAGTACTGGCAAAAAAACAAGTCAGCTACCTCATTCTCAACTGTGGATTTTAAAGAGGAATTAGATGAGTCAAATCCAGTAAACTGAGGCTTTTCACATTGACCATGAACCTCAGCAGTATGTTTGACGACATTATCAGCAGTCACCTTGAGATGACTATGAGACGACATCTGATGATTCAAAACCCCTCTCACATTGGGGCTGCTACAAATCATAGCAGTATGTTTGATTATACTTTCAGCAGTTGACTTACGAGTACTGTGTCTTAACTTCTGATGATTCATAATTCCTCTCACTGTGGGGTTGCAATAGTCACAAAACTGGCAGAAATATGGACTCTCAACATCTGCCTGTGAAACACTGGATATGGGAGGGGATGTGTTTGGAGACTTAACTTCTGGAAGTTTGAATGGCTTTAAAACGTCTTCCTGTGCAACATCATTTTGGAGGGGAGTGCTAGGTGAGACTATTACAATGCCCTGTGATTTTTTACATTGACTACGAACCTCAGCAGTATAGAGGTGTATCTGCTCAACAGAAGCCTTGAGATCACGGTGTCTTGACCTTTGGTGATTCAACACCCCCCTCACTGTGAGGTTGTCATAGTTGCAATGCTGGCAGAAAAACGTGTTCTCTGCATCTTCCTGTGCAACATCTGGTCTGGAGAGGGAAATGTTGGGGGACTTAACTTCTAGGAGTTTAAATGGCTCCAAAACCATATTTTCAGGAGACACCTGTGTTTCGTCCTTAGGTTTCCTGGAAATGGCAAGAGAAGCTTGTTTTATGCTGTCAATTGTCAATCCTGCCTTCGGGTGGCTTTTTTGGTAGTGGACAAGCATGACAACCACTGACTTATTGCTGAATACACAATGTTTGCAGTGGTACAGTTCCACATCCACTCCCATGGAAGCAGAACATGCTAATGAGGGTGTATGGGTGATATTAACAGTTTCTTTATGTGGGGTCGGAGACCTCTCAGGAGAGACAACCTCTGCATTCTTTAGGCTGGAGGTTTGCCCTAAATGTTGTGATGTAGAGGGTTCATGTTCAGTGGGCTTGGTAGTAAAACTGCAGTACATTAAGGGATTGCTCATTTTCAGTTTTGGATGCTTGTTTTTGTAATGGGGTTTCAAGTACTTGCCATTAGAAATGGTGAATGGGCAGGCAAAGCACTTATACACCAAATCAAGCTGATCTGATCGCATCATGAACACATTTGGGGCTTCTGGGTGATGATCCCTATAGTGCTGCTTAAGGTCATCAGGGGCGGCAAAATCAACCGGACACTCCAAGCAACGGAAGGTGGCAGTCCAATCATCTGGATTCATGATGTACTGAAAGTCATACCTGATGTAAGGGTGCATTGTCTGGTAATGGGTGCTCACACTGCGAGATGACTTGTGACTGTAGTCACAGTGTTTGCAATGATAAAGATTTTTTGAGTTGTCCCTGCTTTCCCCATTTGCCAACTGATCTTCTATTTCATTTCCTGAGGCATCTAGTTCAGTTCTCCAGGCATTTCCCTCCTCTTCATCCTCGCTAACCTCAAAGGTGAAAGCAGTGCCCCCTGATAGCTTACTTTGGATGACTGTACTTTCGGGGCTTGTTTTGATATTTTTCTTAGCAGGACTTAAAGGAGTGTCATCATGCGTTCTCTTCTTGGTGTTTTTAGCTAATGGATCTGTCAGTGACATTCCATTATACGTTTCAGGTTTGAGATTCCGCTGCTCTGTCACCGTTTTGTCCAGCAGACTTGACCCCATGCTGTAAAAAAGGTAACTGTGCTTACTTCGCTGGTGAGTGTGAAGATCTTCCAACCAAGTCGCAGAGAAGTTGCAGAGCGAGCAGCAGTGAGAGCCCATCTGTTCACTTTCTGAATGAAATCTCTCGTCAGTTACTTTAGAAACACCTTTACCATTGTCTTGGTCATAGCTATGGAAAGGCGCATCTGACATGACAGTCACATCACGCGCACCTGATGGCCTTGGGATGGTGGACATCTTCATTTGCAAGGAATTTAAAGATGACTCATGCGCTGAACTTCCAGGTACGACTCTGAATTTAGAACAATTTCTTGAGGATCCCACTTGAGTTCGCAGGTTCTTCAACAATAAGCTAGAGCTAGGAATGTTTATGGTTTTTAAGGTAGACTTGGAATTCACTCTCCCCACGTCCCCTTTTTTGCGTTTGAGTGCCGACACATTTTTGTGATTCTTCTTACCTGGCAGTGACACTTTGGCATTGAGAATCTTGCCCCTCAAATACCGTTTCTGTGTTTTCAAGGTCCCGCCCTTACCAGGACCCCTTACCGGCACCTTGTGATATGTTTTTTCATGTTTGATAATAACTGTCCAACTGGAAGACGTAAACACACAATGCCGGCAAGAGAAAAACTTTTTTGAACTGTTGTAGCGAGTGCTACTGTGAGGTGGCGTGGAACTCTCTGAGGGAGTAGAACTCCCTTCATTTTGTGAAGGATCCACATCAACGCCATGCACCTTCTTCATGTGTTCAAGGAGGAAATACTTTGATTTGAAGAGGAGGACACAATGGTTACACTGGAATGACTGACTTGGAGACACGGATTGTTGAGAGCCTGGTTGACCTTGGGTCATTTGGTCAGACTTGTTGAGGTGCCCGGAATCTGTGGGAGTATAAAATATCTTAATAATGAATGAAAATAATATACAACTACAGAATAAAAATGTGTATCATCAGATATTAATGACTAAATGTGCCATGCACCTAAGCATTTCCAGACCGACTAAGCAGTTAAAAACATCAGGTGATAAAGTTCACCATTCTCCTGTTTACAACTTGTATTATGGTATAAGAACAAGTCATACCTTTCTCCATCTCCCCTGGCTCTGTGAGATTCTTGATCCCAGAAATTCACTGACAAACAGGAGAGAAACCTGTTGGGTAGCATAATAATTTAATGACAGTAAACAGGTTCCCATCCCAAAATGTTTAAATTAATTACGCGAGAAATAGTGGTGACAACGCCTTTATGCGCAAATGTTATACGACTCGGGAAAGCATGCAGTTTATTAGGATACAGATTACAGATACAGAAATACATTTAGATGAAAGTGCACTATGATGAGCTTGATGCTCCTTTCCAATTAATAGTGAGGGTCTTATTCTGGTGACATGATGATAAGATGCTTGGCTGCTGTTTGACAAATAAAAATAATCTCACTCTCATCTGTAATAATCTCATGTACAGGATAAAATGTAAAAAATTCCACTCAAGCTACACAGAAGACCCAATCATGACAAAGCAAAAACAGGTTATTTAAAATGTTTTCAAATTTACTTTAAAAAATGTTCTTCACATTTACATAAGTATTCAGGCCCTTTACTCAAAATCAAACTTTATTTGCCACATGCGCCAAATACAACAAATGTAGGCTTTATTGTGAAATGCTTACTTACAAGCCCTTAACCAACAGTGCAGATTAAGAAGAAGAAAATACTTACCAAGTAGGCTAAAATAAAGAGTAACACAATAAGAATAACGAGGTTATATACTGGGGGCACCGGTACCGAGTCTGTGTGCAGGGGTAGTTGAGTCTTAAAATGGTATCCATGAGTTCATCTGACTCTGGGTAAATAAAACAAACACCCGAATCTAGCAGTTTTATCCCTTTAAAGCTTACTTTGTGGACTGCACCACCAGTCAGTGATAGTAGCAGGGATAAAAATAGCCATTTGACAAGACCATCATTGTCAACCCCCCCCCCCCCCAGTGTAACTACAAATATAAATGTATAATCCATGTTTTTTTTATTTTCTTAAAAGCACATGGATGCAAGTGAAACGGTAAGCAAAAACATGGAATTTGGTCATGTGAAAACGTGCCTTTTGGATTTTGTGTAAGATCACCTGCATTACGCAATGTCGGCACTCCACTTGTTAGAACAAGGAAGTAAACCTTGAAGGTTTTAGAATCTCCCTCTGGTGGACAAGTTGACCTGTTTAAGAAATGTGATTGGATGGTTGCTTAACATAATAGATCATTTTGCCAGGTTTACCTGAGAAAAGCTATCAGCTAGCCATTTTAGACCAAAGGTCTAAACAATGGGTCTGTACAAAAGTTTGTGAGTATGGAATCTGCAGTAAGGGAAACAGCACCACTGTCTGTATCCCCACCTATTGTTTCGTTGATGAAGCAGAGGTAAGGAGTGTTGCGCAAGGTGGTCATTTTGTTTTTGCAGTACACATTATGCTGTTCTATCACGCATACAAAGATGACCAAAGGACAAAAAAAACTGTTCATTATTTGCAGTCATGTCTTTGTAATATCGCAAACAGACGTAGCAGTTTCAGCATTAAGGGTTCTAGCTTTAAAGTTGGTAAACCAGTCTAAATACGCTATAAAAGTCCTGCCTACTTCCTGGATCATGTCCCTTCCTGTGCAGCGATATGCTTATGTTACTAGCTAGTAGCACCTAACAATGCAGTAAAACGTCAAAGCACAAAAAAAAACAAGGCCAGGAAGAATCCAATCAACAACCCAAATAGCACAGTAACAGTAATCCAAATGCAAACTATACGTATGTAAACGGGAAGAATTTCCACAAGATATACAAAGAATGATATGAACAGCAGTAGATACAAGTGAGCCATGTCAAGAATCCAGTATTTTAAATAAGTGTGTATAAACAGTTTAACTAAAATATAAAGTACAAGTACAAATATTATACTGAACCAAAATATAAAGCATGTAAACATGTAAAGTGTTGGTCCCATGTTTCATAAGCGGAATTAAAATATCCCAGGAATTTTCCATACGCAGAAAGCGTATTTCTCTCAAATTTTGTGCACAAATTGGCTTACATCCCTGTTAGGGAGCATTTCTCCTTTGCCAAGATAATCTATCCACCTGACCGGTGTGGCATATCAAGAAGCTGATTAAGCAGCATGATCATTACACAGATGCACCTTGTGCTGGGGGCAATAAAAGGCAGCTCTAACAACTACTGAGGGTAGTGCGTATGGCCCAGTAGGGCCAAGCTTCCTGCCATCCCAACCTGACAGTCAAAGACTCCAGTCACCCAAATCATAGACTGTTCTCTCTGCTACCGCACGGCAAGCAGTACCAGAGCACCAAGTCTAGGTCAAAAAGGCTCCTTAACAGCATCTACCCCCATGCCATAAGACTGCTGAACAATTAATCCCCCCCCCCCCCCCCCCCCCCCCCCCCCCACAGCTACTCACTGTTTATTATCTATGCAGTCACTTTACCCCTACCTACGTGTTAAAATTACCTCAGCTAACCTGTACCCCTGCACATTGACTCGGTACCCCCCCATTGTTATTTTGTGTTCGTTTTATTTGATTTTTTACTTTATTTAGTAAATATTTTCTTAACTGCATTGTTGGTTAAGGGCTTGTAAGTAGGCATTTCACGGTAAAGTCTACACGTGTTGTATTTGGAGAATTTGACAAATAAAATTTGATTTGACATTGCCACAGATGTCACAAGTTAAAGGAGTGTTTATGTAATAAAGCCCTTTTGTGGAGAAAAACAAATTCTGATTGGCTGGGCCTGGCTCCCCAGTGGGTGGGTATGATTTTAAGCAAGAGACATCTAAGCCTCCCCTAACACGGATGACGCTGGGCCAATTGTGCGCCGCCCCATAGGGCTCCTGGTCACGGCCGGCGGTGCCACGGTGCCACAGCCTGGGACCGAACAAGAGACATAGTGGCGCCTCAGCACTGTGATGCAGTGCCGTAGACCACTGTGCCACTCGGAAGGCTTAGATGTCTCAAGTTGAGGGAGAGTGCAATTGGCATTCAGGAATGTTCGCCAGAGCTGATGCCAGAAAATGACATTTTAATTTCTCTACCATAAACAATGTTTTGAGGCAGGTTTAGAGAATTTGGCAGTACGTCCAGTCGGCCTGACAACCACAGACCACGTGTATGGAGTCGTGTGGACGAGCGGTTTGCTGATGTCAACATTGCGAACAGAGTGCCCCATGGTGGCAGTGGGGTTATGGTATGGGCAGGCATAAGCTACGGACAACGAACACAATTGCATTTTATCGATGGCAATTTGAATGCAAAGAGATACCGTGACAAGATCCTAAGGTATCTGTGACCAACAGATGCATATCTGTATACTCAGTCATGTGAAATCCATAGATTAGTGAATTAATTTCAATTGACTGATTTCCTTATATGAACTGTACTCAGTAAAATCTTAAACTGTTGCGTTTATATTTTGGTTTAGTATATTTGTCCTACAGTACTTCACACATATTATACACACCTCAACCTAACATAGCAGGCGTAAAAGAAACACCTGAAACTAGATCCCTTACACACTGGTCTTGACGAGAAGGGGGGGGGGGTTCTCTTCTGCACTGTTCAACCAATCCAGTAAACTGTCTCAGCCTCCAGTATTTATGCTGCAGTAGTTTATGTGTCAGGGGGCTAGGGTCAGTTTGTTATATCTGGAGTACTTCTCCTGTCCTATTCGGTGTCCTGTGTGAATCTAAGTGTGCGTTCTCTAATTCTCTCCTTCCCTCTTTCTTTCTCTCTGAGGACCTGAGCCCTAGGACCATGCCCCAGGACTACCTGACATGATGACTCCTTGCTGTCCCCAGTCCACCTGGCCGTGCTGCTGCTCCAGTTTCAACTGTTCTGCCTTATTATTATTATTCGACCATGCTGGTCATTTATGAACATTTGAACATCTTGGCCATGTTCTGTTATAATCTCCACCCGGCACAGCCAGAAGAGGACTGGCCACCCCACATATGCTCTCTCTAATTCTCTCTTTTTTTCTCTCTCTCGGAGGACCTGAGCCCTAGGACCATGCCCCAGGACTACCTGACATGATGACTCCTTGCGGTCCCCAGTCCATCTGACCGTGCTGCTGCTCCAGTTTCAACTGTTCTGCCTTATTATTATATGACCATGCTGGTCATTTATGAACATTTGAACATCTTGGCCATGTTCTGTTATAATCTCCACCCGGCACAGCCAGAAGAGGACTGGCCACCCCACATAGCCTGGTTCCTCTCTAGGTTTCTTCCTAGGTTTTGGCCTTTCTAGGGAGTTTTTCCTAGCCACCGTGCTTCTACACCTGCATTGCTTGCTGTTTGGGGTTTTAGGCTGGGTTTCTGTACAGCACTTTGAGATATCAGCTGATGTACGAAGGGCTATATAAATAAATTTGATTTGATTTTTGTTAAGATGGAGTGTCACCTTGTTAACATCCAAAAGCGGAAGTTGTGTCACAGGCTCTCTTTCCATGTCCCCTGAAAACCGGAACACCCGGATGCTGGGGACTCGGCGAGGCTTTACGCACCCTGAGACACCCTCTGAGAGTGGGTGAATGAGATTTAAACATGAACACACATTGAAAACCTATTTAGCTTCAGCTATTCAAGCACAACAGAGGCATGGCAGTGACTAATAACAAAATAAACAAGGGAAACTTATAGGCAGGTGTAATCGTCATGTTGGACATTTTGGATTCAGAATGGGCATAAGCGCTGTAACCTTCAAATGGCAGCCATATTGGATTTGAGGCAAAATCCGTGGTGAACCCAAAGAGAATCTGTGGTGGCCCCGGACATAATTACAAGAGTAGGGCCTAAAGATACAAAATCCTTCAAGGAACCTTGGACCCCCCCAAAAAATTGAATTCCAAAGCCTGAGCCCACTTGTTTTCCATCGAGCTGGTTAAAATCGACTCAACATTTTTTGTTAAACATGCTGGCAAAAACGGCACCGCGCGTGCGTCCGCAATCGTGAGCATGTTGAGTTTGTCTATTCCGACCAGACGCGATCAGGATACGCAGGTTGAAAAATCAAAAAGAATTCTGGATCTTTGTAGAATACCGACCCATTTTGAGTGTTCTCTACAATTAATCCACAAATTAAAAGGGAGAAACCTTGTTGCTTTCTAGTAATCTCTCTTCCTTCAGTCTTTTTCCTCTGTGGATTTTATATGGTGGTTGGCAATCAAATTTAAGGTGCATTACTGCAACCAACTGGACTGGAGTGTGGACCTCGTTCATCTCGCAATCACCCCCGTGGGTATATGCTTCTAAAAACCAATGAGGAGATGGGAGAGGCGGGACTTGCAGTGGTTCAAGCACCTAAAATAGAGCCAAGTTTTATTTTAGCCAGGGATGCCAACTGAAAAATGTGACACTTTGTTGTTGTTGCCGAAAATCCCTGCTAGGGGGAAATGCAGGTTTTAACTAATTAAACAACAAAGAATATGATCTACATGATCAGTCTGCGTGTGTAAAATAAAGTGGTTAATGTGAACATAACAGCTAAAAAATTTAAAGAAAGCAATCCAATGTTACTTGTTGCCTAGACTTTACTGCAAATGACACTCTTGACAAAAAACATTACACTAATATTGCAGTTAGCCATGGCAGCCTTTACAATAGAATGCTTGTGACCACACACATCTAAATATTGCACTTAAAGTAAACATCTTAAAATAGAAATACAATGAAACAAACAGGCATTCTATTTTTGCTCTATTATAGTGGCCACTATAGTAGATATTGATCAAGTGCACAAGGCTACATGTGTGCAAAAATAACATTCACTGAGTAAAACATTTTATAATCCTCCCTCACAAGTGTTTCTGTCAAATTCAACAACAAAATCAATATCTTTGGGCTACACTGCACATTATTACATTATACATGTTCTGCCCGTGGACATCTGTTCTACAATGTGCCAGCAGAGCACGATACTGTTTGTTGGCATAATTGATCTCTTTCAGGCAGAGTACACCTGGCATACCCCTTTTTATCCAGTGAGAAAGAGGGAACGTGTGTTGTGTTCCTTTCACCTCTATAGTGGCATCCAGCTTAAGCCAGGCCCAGCTCCAGCTACACTTGTTAAACAAGCAACACCTCATTTTCACTTAATTCTCTCATTCTGAAAATTAACCACATACTGTAAAGGGAAAACATTAGTTAACAGATAGTGGTTTGCTAGTTAACATTTCACAGATTGCCAGGGTCCAGTAAGCAACCAAAGCGTTATAACTTGAGGAACGGCAAGGAGTCGTATACCAGTTAACACTATCGCGAATTGGTTAGGTTACTAATGTTAGCTCATCTGATGTTGTAGTGTTAGCTGTCGGCCTTTAATAGCCAGCTAATTTTCAAAAACTCAATAATTTGACCAGACAAGTTGGCTAATGTTGCTCAACATTTCTCTGGCTAGCTAAAGGAGAATTCGATCCAGCTAGCAAGATTCTTAACAATGCTAACCATACTTGTTCCTCCACACTTTCTCCCTCACCTCAAACTTTCCAAATGTTGTTGTTTTTCAGTTACAGCTCATGAAGTTCGTTCAGGGGACGCGCTGCTGTAAGTTAACTGGCAGAGCGCATGCTGATGCTGTAAGCAAGTTGGTTGTCTCGTCTCTCTTCAGTCGCGTGCTGCATTCTGTTGTTATGTGAAGGATTGGAGCCTTGATACAGCCAGTATTGCTCCAACGCCCCCCTCCCCCTCCTCCTCCTCCTCTCATCGGATCTACACAAATCACGTAGTTCACCTATTTTGGATTCAAAACAGCTAATTTCGCCAAAAGGTGACTAGTTTGCATGCCTGTCAGATGTCCGTTGACACGCGCAAAACGTTTGGATGTTATGATTGAATAACATGTAGGGGTACATTTATTTCGCTATGCTCGTGCACGCAACGCGGACGGTGTGTTGTGCATGCAACAGTATGTATTTTTTGTCAGGGAGGCTCATACAGCACGGAATAAGAGCAAATTTGACTTGGAAAGTTGTCTATTAATCAGCTACCAAAAAGTAAAGCTTACATTCATAAATATTCATAGTTTAATATGTCTTCCTATTGTATCTGTGTTTACAGGTATGCATTAAAGCATCCAAATGCTGTTTGTTTATGTATGTAGGGCAGACAACCGACTACTTTTATTCCACATTTTTGCTACAGTATATCAGAGCTTCCACTATTGGGTTACATGAGCTTATGCAGCCCATCCCCTTTCCAGCCAGGCATTATTCTGCATGTTGAGTTAATAACCCCTTGTGGCTAGGGGACAGAATTTTCACTTTTGGATAAATAGCACGCCCAATTTCAACTTCCTGCTACTCATGCCAAGAATATAAGATATGCATATTATTCATAGATTTTTATAGAAAACTTTGAAGTTTCTAAAACTGTTTGAATCATGTCTGTGAGTATAACAGAACTTATGTAGCAGGCAAAACCCTGAGGACTAACTGTTCAGATCCCCCCCCCCCCCCCCCCCTCTCTGTTCCCTGAATTGTCTTTGCCAAGGAATATTTCATTAGGAACTTGTTTTCAGTTCCTACCGCTTCCACGGGATGTCATCAGTCTTTGGAATTTGGTTGAGGTTATTTCTTTGTGCAATGAAGAAGTAGGCCAACTAGGAACTGAGAACACTTTTGTGAGTTGCGCAAGACGTGAAAAGCAGCACTGGTTTGTTCTTTCCTGTATTGAATACAGATTGCCCAGGCTACAATTTGATCGATTATTAACGTTTAAAAAATACCTAGTTGTATTACAAAAGTAGTTTGAAATATTTTGGCAAAGTTTATAGGCAACTTTTTAAATTTTTTGTAGTGACGTTGCATTTTTTGTAAGCTGTTTTCTTCTGGATCAAACGCGCTTTACAAATGGACCTTTTGGATATATATGGACAGAATTAATCGAACAAAAGGACCAATTGTGATGTTTATGGGACATATTGGAGTGCCAACAAAAGAAGCTCGTCAAAGGTAATGTATGTTTTATATTTTATTTCAGCGTTTTGTGTAGCGCCTGCAGGGTTGAAATATGCTAGCTCCTTTGTTCACTGCTGGTGCAGATGGTGCAGGCTATCAGATATTAGCTTCTTATGCTTTCGCCGAAAAGCATTTTTAAAATCTGACATGTTGGCTGGATTCACAAAGAGTGTAGCTTTAATTGAGTATCTGGCATTTTCCCTGGTAATTGGCCAGTTGAGACATTTGCGTCCCGCCTATCCCTAAGAGGTTTTTAATGGGTGTGCCACAATATCTTTAAATGTAACCATGTTTGTAGTAAACTATTTTACCCAAGCATCCATTTCATAAATCGGAGACATTAGGGATGTGAAAAAACATATTTTGCTTGTGAATTCCCAGCGCGCCTCTACAGGGTGCTGTTGGAGAGATGCATCGCTGAGGCGCTCCACCAATGTTCAATCAAATAAATTATGTATCAGATATAGGATATTGTAAAAAGAGTATGTGGCCTTTTTCTGTAGCCTACAGGCTGGAGATAAAATGGATGACAATGTAATGAGATGGACACTAGTGATGCACCGATATGACATTTTTGGCCGATAACAATATCTGAAATTTTCCTTGCCCGAAAAAACGATAGCCGATGTTTAAAATGTTAGCGGCCTTTAAAACATTCTAGTACAGTTAAACAGTTAACACACACGCAGCGGTCTAAGAGGTGTCACTATAGTCCCTGGTTCGAATCCAAGCTGTATCACATCCAGCCGTGATTGGGAGTCCCATAGGGCGGCGCACAATTGGCCCAGTGTCGTTCGGATTTGGCCAGGGTAGGCCCTCATTGTAAATAAGAATTTGTTCTTAAGTAACTTGCCTAGTTAAATAAAGGTTACACACACAAACACCACACTGACCAAAAAGTTATTTTGTTGGCATTTACGTATGTCCCCATTACCAGTAAAACAATCCAAACCTGTTTCTTTCACTTACTTGCTATGTTGTTCTGTTGTTCATTTGTTCAGACGTTCCATTCTCAACCAGGATTTCTATGGAACGCTGTTTGGGTCTTTGCATGTCAAAAAATATACCAAAATAACACTATTTGACGTGTCAAATAAGCTTGTTGACAAAACAGGACCTGAATATGACTGCACATAACATAATACTTAAATGCGTTCATTAATTTTAAAAGTAGTTATTATACTAGCACTCGCATTTCATATGTCACAGCGATTCATCGATACGTATGCTATGATGCTGGTAAAGTTGTCTCGCGCACCTACAGTGCTGGTCATAAAAAAATCTAGCTCTCTCATGGATGCAAACAATGTTCTCCCCAAAAACATAGCAAAACAATCTGTTTCAGTAGCTATAGTTAGCTAGCTAACTATATAGCTAGGTGTCATCATCTAAAATAACCCTAATTTATAAGACAGTTTTAATTATATTAATGGTGGTCGGAACCATCTATGTGAAGCTAGCCACAATAAGGATGAGTTACAATAGTGGACTTTGCGGTTCGCCTTCAAAATAAAAGCATGTCATTGACAGTGATGCAAATGCATACAAATAGTAGAACTATGCCTTAATTTAATAGATCACGCTAAATGAGGTTGGAATGTTATATAGAATCAACAAAAGACTATTTTTTAATTTGACAAATCTGTTAATCACACTGGATGTATTATACTTTAGAATTGCATTGGGGGCATACTTATTTCACTGTACAGCCTTACATATGGATTGTGGATCAATTACATGGTGTTTCAGTCTACTCAGTGACACCCAGAAAACATTAGCATTGTAGCTCTTATTGCGGGACTCAAACAACTGAATTGAGACACATTTATTGTCAACCTATGTGTATTGAACAGTATTCCAGAGATAAACAATACTGCGTGGATGTTAACTCTGAGCAGGATGTTCTGAAAAAATATATTGGGTATTGAGTAGACTGTTACCGCATTTCATTAATGCCCAATCCTTAGGTAAAGCTTTACAGTGCAATATGAATGTCAATACACACAATAGGCTGACTGGGGAGGTGATTTCACACAGTCACAGTCCAGCAATAAGAGCTACAATGCTAATATTTGTGTAAACTCTTCAGTTGTGTTCTGTGGGTGTCACTGAGTAGACTGGTACCCCATTTCATTGCTTCACATTCCAACCTTGTTTAACATTATCTAGTCTAAATATGGCATGATTCCACCAATTGTAACCTTCTCCATCCCTTTCAAATAGGTACTTTTATTTTGAAGTCAACCGCAAATTCCACTATTGTGCCTAATAGTCAGATAGAGCTTCACAGTAGCTTCACAGTGCTACTGATAGTAGTGGTGGCGCCTGCCTTGCAAGTGCAAATACAGAACACACAACATTCTATAATAGAGCTGTGTTATTTGACGTGTCAAATAGTGTTATTTGACACGCAAAGATCCAAACGGCGTTCCATAGAATGCCATGAAGCTAATAGCAGTGGCGCTATTACTGTGTAAGTCCGGTTGGGCAACATCTGAACAATAGCGCACTTGGTAATGTTAGTGTGTATCGGTGCTCAACCAGTCGCGAAAGCCAACATCACCCACAGCAGAGAACGGTTGATTGTCAAGGGCAATGAATTCCATTATCTTGGCGTTAATGGATTTCGCCTTTGAGTTGTCCCGCTGAAATGTTGTTACTATTTCAAATGACTGCTCGACTTGTTGACTGCTTGATCCACACAGCAGACATTGTGGGCTAGGTAAGGAATGCTGTGTTGCAGGTGAACCGCAAAATTGTACATGGTGTCACTTACCTACGTTGTATAGGTATGCACGTCAGCTTTGACATTGGTTTATCACATCAGCGTTAAACTAGACATCGGGCCGATACCGATGTTGGCATTTTTAGCTAATATCGTCTGATTCCGATATGTTCACCGATATATTGTGCATCCCTAATGGACACTTTTTAAACCATGCAGGTTTCTCTGACCAAACAGCCTAACCTAAAATGGTGCCCAATCCAACAAAAACAAAAGTGTTGTCATGTAACAAACTATCCTAAAAAATGTATCCTAAAAGCAGGCCAGGTCAAAGTAAAATGGACAATATGGAATGGACAATCACAACTGCTTTCCGGGAATTTCGCCCCATTGTCATAATCAGTGGTTTAAAGTTTGTCAATTTTTGACAAGTTGTCATAGCAAAAAATAAAATAATTCTGCACTTCCTGCTGTGTAAACATGTTGTAACTAGAGTCAAGATAATTCCCGATAAAGATGGGTAGTTGATATTCAGAGCTTAAATAGCCAAACTGATTAGTCACAGGAATCTGGACTAATAAAGCCAATGCAACAGCCTGTTTTACAAATGGTGGGCCTACCACATGGATGGGCATTCATACAATTCTATTGTGGGCTGATATGGTAGGCTACACCCCAGTAAGCACGGGCCGACGTCTTTTTTTGGTACAGTCCGGTCACCTTGATTTCCACATCCACCGACATTCGTTTTTGGTCCGGTCCAAATCTGAACCAATCATAGACATCTATGTTTGGTTCAGATTTTTTAGCGGCCTGGACCAGCCTTGATTTGACCCAAACATAGACGTCTATAAATTACGCACTTTCAATTTACAGTTAACCCAAAAATGAGCCTGATATCAACATTAGGAAAATACGTATTTTTCAACGTCCTGGAAAATATGTACACGGGCCTTAACAGTCCTCCAGACGATAGTGTATCCGTTAAGTAAATAGCGACCATTAGTGGCTGGCTGGAAAACAACATACTGCAAACTCCGATAACTCACTGCAGAGATTGACCAAAAATCACTTGCTGCATTTGTTATTAGAATCAAACTTGTGAACAAAATTAAGATGATCCGACTAACGGTTTGGCCACTCAATTAAATTGACAACATTTTCGTCCCAGCCCTAACGTTAGGTCTTGTCGCAGAAGAATTAACAAGGGGCGTGGAATCTGAACCCCTCTATTTGATTCACCATAGAAATCTGAAATTGTTTAGCATGCAAATAGTTAACGTTACAAAACGTGGCATAATTTACCAAAACGTTAACGAAATATATTGAATAGCCTACTTACACGTTCATACAGAGAAAAGGGGCGCCTCAGACAATGTTTTGAGTCCTCAATGTGCTAGCTAGCTTCGTAGATGTTCGTCGCCATGTTTTTCCCGCTCCTACAACAACATGTATCTTCTTACGTCTGCGGACCAAGCTACACTGGTGACCAGTAGCTAGAGACTACAAAGAACTCTGCAGTCAAGCAAGAAACCGGGTGGCGGTGCAATGCAAAAAAAAAAAAATCTGGCAATTGCCGCTAAAGCTCATCCCATACTGTCTCTGATGGGCCCTCGTACACACTGATTTATTTTGAAAAAAAGTCTACTGAACATACACTGTACCTATAAATTGTAGCCACTTTAACTAAGACTTGCATGTGATGTCATCTTTCGTATTTTCTAAAATAAAGTTGAATTTATGTAGACACCCTAAAATCTACTAGCGACAAATGTATTCGTTTCCACCTGGCTTTTAAAAGTGTCAACCCCGAATATGACCATAAAACATTTAGCTGCGCCAAAATTGGCGGTGTTTTGATATCCCACGTGGAATATCGTCCCACAAGCAGAACAACAACCGACCAGGCGAGTGTTTCTTGCGGAACATTTAACGTGTCGTACCAAACATTCCGCGAAAAAAAACGGGAAGCCATTTTAGTAAGGTACGTTTGCATGTTTTGTAAAAATATGACCGTTCAGTGAAAAATATTAAATGTAACACATTTCGTCCTACAATCTGAAATAATATAGCAAGTGAACTCTAACCTCAATGCGTTCAGCGTTATGAATCCATAGATTACTTAGACCGATAGTGCAGATCTAGCGCCCATGCACTAAGCTTGATGTGCATTCCCGGCGGTCGTGTCCCCCGTGGACCTGCTCATACATAAAGTATCCACCATTTAGCCTGCGAAGGCAACATGTTTCTCTAACTAGCTTTAATGGCGAGAAGGCGAAGAAAACGGGGAAATATACATATTTTATTAAACATAATTTTAATATTTTCGGACAATTTAGGATTTTGCACATCACGTTCTGCCAAGGGTATGCAACAACCTAAATGGTCTGAAATCGTACATTTGGTGCCTAAACTATAGGCTGCCTAGGCTATTAAGAGTAATTGATTCACGGCAGGATTTATATTGTGGATTGCAAATGTCACAAAACACTTGGTTAGCTTGTTTTGAATTGAGAAAATGCTGCTTTTAGCCGTTACAGTATCTAACCTGGAACGGCGAATGGAGCACCACATTAGCCCGTTACAATCAGCTGTATATTACATTATATTTTAGTTTTTCCAGTCTGATGGTGTGTCAGTCATGTAAAGCCATTCAGCTATGGCACACAATAAAACACTAGACTGTAAAGGCAAAGAGTGCAACCCTATTGTGTGTGGTTGGCCCTTCGTGACAAAGGACATAATTTGCATATAAATGACAACGTGTCATGTTCCCATCATGTTTCCTCTCTCTCCAGATGTGACAAGTGTCAGGGAGGATAATGTGCATTTGACTGCAGAGAGAGGAGATGATGCTCCCTGCCAGATTAACTTCTCAAATCATTCTGAACACCTGGAGGCTGCGTCACCATGGGACCTGCTACTCCAACCTCCCTAGCCTCTCCAGCAATTACCTGAACAATCAGAGAAAAACCACAGCCTCTACCCACCACCCAGAAAATAGCCCGCAATCATGGTTGTTAAATCCACCAACCAGACTTGATGCCACCAGGAAAAGACTGTTTAGCCTGTCAGCGGCTGGGATTGTCAACTCTGCCCCAGCGCCCATGAAACCCTACCTCAGATTAATGAGACTTGACAAACCAATCGGTTAGTAGCTTTAATGTTGACCTAGGGTTTGAATGTTATATTATGTGGTAGGTGGATAACTGATGGACTATAGATTTAACAGTCTGGAATCATAATTTTGGGTTGAAAATGGCTAGATCTGGACAGTAATAAACACCTACATTGGAACCTAGTGTCTGTACAGTAACATGATATACATGTCAGAGTTCTGACTACGCTTCACAGCCCTGTATAGATTTTTACTGACAGCCATTCTGAACTTGAGCACCACGCACAACAAGAAGTTGCCATCAGCCCTCCTGGTAATTGGGCAACTTTCTCATATTTATTGTTGTCTGAGTGAGGGAAATTATGTAAATTAAGATTACTCAATGTATTTTGAAAGACGAGATGTTGGGGATTATAATAAATACCGCTTTGATGTCATACAAGCAAGTCAAACCCCTGTGAGTCCAAATGTGCACTTCACATTTCCAAATTATAAAACTTGTCATATACAGTGTCAATGTTGATTATCACTATGTTTGATGTACAGTTACAAGATGACATGGCATCATAACCTGAGTTCTAACCCTATGTTTGTTTTATTGTGAAAACTATTTGTCGCAGAATACGCACCTAAATGCACTCGTGACTCCTTTTTATGCATTCCAAAATTACCAACCGTATTTCTGAATTGTCCTGTGACAGCCTAACACTGTAAGATATATATATATTTTTTTTTACTTCCCTAGTCAGGTTGGCAATAGAACAAGCTTTCAAATCATTCCCACCTGACCCAGATAGTGATTTATAATGGACTGATTTTAGAATAGGTTAACAACAACAGTAATTCAGGGATGCAGGGTGGTTTAGTTATTCAATGGCACAGCTAGGAGAGCGCCAAAAAGTACCTTATAGTTGGACTCTTCTTTGAGCCATAAAAGTGCATTGAAATTGCTTAGGAACTGCACACTTTGTAGAGGTGTGTGCCGACTTGGAGACATCAGTTAGTCCTCTCACATAAACCCGTGTCATTTTTTGTTGTTGTCTTATGTTGTACCTACCCCACATTTTCCAGGAATACTCTTATCATGTTACTGAATGTATCCAGAGTATTTTCAGATGTACTTATCAACAAATATGCCGAAAGTACAGAATGTAAAATGCACATAAAATCAACTGTGTAATGCTGGGATTCAGTCTTGTGTCAGGTGAACTCTTGTGCACTCACCTTTGGTCTAATTATTTTCCCATGATCTCCAAACTGTTCACTTTCAATTGCTACCATGGTCATGCATATGCTTTTCATAGTTATTTTTTAAGAACTATTTAAATTCAGCCCTATCCATATAGGCCAATTCCCATGAATGTAAAGGGTTAAGAGGTGTACGTATGTATGAGGTGTCTGAAACGCCATCAGTTGTTCTTCATTTAATGTTTTGAAACATTGA